>NW_012101255.1:2996864-3022559 GCF_000951045.1 Mandrillus leucophaeus
AAAAAAAAAAAAAAAAAAAAAAAAAGAAGTTTTCTCTATTCTTGGTTCTTACGAGGAAGCAAAACAAAGAAAGAAAAGCGTAGATCAGTTTTTAAAGTTTTTGTGATAATTACCTTTTTTTCCAGTTTGAAAACATTTTCTAATTAAATAATTTGATCTCATGTACATAAGGGAGGCACTAAAGTGATTATTTTTCCAGTTCCATTAAGGGCTTGTGTTCTGATTTACAACCACCAGGTGGAGACAAAACAAAACTAAAGTATTTCCCATATTTTGTGCTTTATATTGAATTTGAGCAATTCTTTAAATCAGGAGTAAGGAGAATTTTGTTTTTTTCTTTTCTCTTGTGAATAAGCCACTGACCTCATAGGGCCAAAAACTTCATAGGTCAAAGATCACATACAAATTCAAAACAAGCACAATTTTTGAAGAGAGTCATAATGTGTTCAAATCAGTCTGTTAAAATTGGGAAATATGTATATTTTAAATAAGTTTTTAAAAAGTAAATATATTTTCATCCTGCAGGAGCCAGATAAAAAAATAAAATAAAAAATAAAATTTCCAGGTGACACTATGGCCAGTTAGAGAATGTGAATGATGAAGTAGAGAAAAATAGGAAAAAACAAAACAACAAGGAGAAGAAAGAAAGAGGAAGAGCAAAAAGCAGACACAGACACAGACAGGCATACACAGAGTGAAACACTGAGTGGCTGAAGCTGGCCTAGAGTGTGAGATTGACACACAGAGGTGGCCAAGGCCTATGCCTGTTATGGGGCCAGCATGGTTTTGATCCTTCTTCTCCAAGTGTACTGAGGGTATCTGGGTCAACAGTCCCACAGAGTTCTTTAAAAGGCTGATTAACCTCCAATCATCCCCTTTCTGAACTGAGAATTGGTTCCGCTTTTATTTTCAAACTTCAAAGTTTAATTTCAAAATGAAGATTTCTCTTTCCACCAAAAGTGAAAGATTTTTCCCACCCTATGTAAAGGGGGTAGGAAAACCCCTTTAAAAACTCGAGTTTCTAAAAGTTCCCTCTTTGTAACTTTAGAAATTTGGGGGTGATATAGTTAATATTCACAGGTGATCAGGTAGCTTTATTTCTATCATTTTATATTTAGGGGTTTTTCATTTCATAGTAGTTGGAAGTTATAATTCTAGTGGCCATATACTTGTTCTGAACCTTATTGGCAATCAAACCTATTGTGTGCATGTGTGTGTATGCTAGCAGTCACATGCCTGTGTGCCTAATTAGAGCCCTGTGAAGATGTTCTACCATAGGAACAAAGACAAAATTTCCTCTCCAGGAAGATGAGGTAACAGCAGACCCTTCTTTCTGCCTATTGAAGGATCCAAGAGTTTCAGTCACCATAGCTCACCACAAAGAGGAGGAAATGGCCCTCGGTTTGCAGCTCACTTCTCATTATTTACTAGGAACTGGATACAATGAAGTTAGGAGCAAGGTCCCAGTAATGAGCTGAACTTCTCCATGAGTCTCATTGTTCAGATGAAATGTCTGGCACAGTTTGTCATGGTACCTACAAACTAATGGGGGGGTATTGGAACGAGCCTGTTTTAGAAAAACTCATCTCATAGGCATTGTGAATCATTACAATTTACCACATTTGAGACTTTGGTAAAATTATATGAAAGTTGGTAGCCTTTTGACAAAAATGTCACATTTCTTCCTATAACACTTGGGGATTTTTAAAAAATTGGAGCAAAGGCCGGGTGCATGGCTCATGCCTGTAATCCCAGCACTTTGGGAGCCCAAGGCAGGCGGATCATGAGGTCAGGAGATTGAGACCATCCTGGCCAACATGGTGTAACCCCATCTCTACTAAAATACAAAAAAATAGCAGGGTGTGGTGGTGTGTGCCTGTAGTCCCAATACTTGGGAGGCTGAGGCAGGGGAATTGCTTGAACCTGGGAGGTGGAGGTTGTGGTGAGCCAAGATTGCACCACTGCACTCCAGCCTGGTGACACAGCAAGACTCCATCTTTAAAAAAAAAAAAAAAAAAAAAAAAAAACTGGAGCAAAAAAATAAAGTCAACACTGTCTTTTATTTAACAAGTACCTACTTACTTTTTAAGAGCATTAAAATTGCCTCACTGGAAGCCACTGTGTGACCTTGGGCTACTCACTCAATCTCGCTGGGTGTCTGAGTCTCAAAGGTGGAGCATGCAGTCCCGGGGACATGGGTAAGATGACCCACTGAGGAGCTGGAGGAAATGTTAGAATTTACTTATAATTTTCCATCGAAAATGTAAGGGAAAATGTTAAGGTTTACTAATATTTGATATATGGATTGACTGAGTACAAGTATATAATTTGTACATGTACAGATTAGGGGATGTGTGTTCAAACATGCTTTCCTGTTACTGGTGTATGATTCCAAAATATATGGAGATTACTGACCTATATCGTTCAAAGATTAAGCCAGATTTGGTGTTTTTTTTTCTTTTTTCTTTTTCTTCTTTTTTAGACAGAGTCTCTCTTTGTAGCCCAGGCTGGAGTACAGTGGTACAATCTCAGCTCAGTGCAACCTCCACTTCTCAGGTTCAAGTGATTCTCATGCCTTGGCCTCCCAAGAAGCTGGGATTACAGGCACACACCACCACACCTGGCTAATTTTTATATTTTTTTTAGTACAGACGGGGTTTCACCATGTTGGCCAGGCTGGTCTCGAACTTCTGACCTCAAGTGATCCACCTGCCCCAGCTTTCCAAAGTGCTGGGATTACAGGCATGAGCCACTGCACCCAGCTGATTCAGTGTTTTTTCAGATTGCTAGTTACAACCTGCTTGATGGGTTGTGCAAACAATTTAGTGAATTTTTAAAGAGTGAAATAAAATATCAATGTCATTGCTCATAGTAAGAATTAGGTGTTATCCGTGAAAATTTACAGATGAACACATGTGTGAGCTTTGGGTTCTGATGTAAAGTGTATCTCCCATTGTGGGTTATCTTTTGAAAAATTGAAAGCAATGGATGAGAGCAGTGTTTCTCAGAGTGTAGTCCTCAGACTATCAGCAGCATCACCTGGGCATTTATTAGAAATGCAAATTCTCTAGGACCATCTAAGATTTACTGTGTCAGAAACAGATTATGAGAAATGCAAATCTCTAGGACCATCTAAGGTTTATTTAATGCTTAGGTAATTTTTTTTTTTTTTTTGGTGTAGTTCTTTTTTTATTTTAGTCAACTATTTTCACCTCTAAAATTAAAATAATAAAAAGAAATAGGCCGGGTGCCGTGGCTCACACCTGTAATCTTAGCACTTTGGGAGGCCAAGGTGGGCAGATCACTTGAGGTCAGGAGTTCAAAACCAGACTGGCCAGCAGGGTGAAACCTCATGTCTACTAAAAATACAAAAAAATTAGTTGAATGTTGGGGGTGTGGAGGTGCCTGTAATCCCAGCTACTTGGGAGGTTGAGGCAGGAGAATCACTTGAACCCAGGAGGTAGAGGTTGTACTGAGCTGAGATCACACCACTGCACTCCAGCCTTGGTGACAAAGCTCAAAAAATAAATAAATAAATAAATAATAAAAACATTGTATAATGAAAGTTTACATTTATGATATCTTCTGTTAATCTCAGTACTATTTTTACCTTGTATTTTTATCTGCATTTAATGACATATTTTTGCTTTTTGCCATTTATTTTATTTTTTAATCCAGTCAATTTGACACCTAGCCATTTATTTTAGTTTATTTATTTTTGTTTATCTTTATTGTGGTAAAAATACTTAAAGTGAGATCTACCCTCTTAACAGATTTTTAAGTGTGCAATACATTATTGTTAACTATAAACACAATGTTGTACAGCAGATCTCTAAAACTTATTCATCTTGCATAACTGAAACTTTATACTTATTTCCGCCTCCACCCATCCCCAGGCAACCATCATTCTACTCTCTGTTTCTATGAGTTTGACTATCTTAGATACCTCATATAAACAAATCATGCAGTGTTTTTCTTCTGTGACTGGCTTATTACACTTAGCACAATGTCCTCTAGTTTCATGCATGTTGTCACATATGGCAAAATTTACTTGTTTTTTAAGACTGAATAATATTACATTATATGTATATGCCACACTTTCTTTATCCATTCATCTGTTGATGGACATTTAGGTTATTTCCATATCTTGGCTATTGTGAAAAATGCTGCAATGAACATGGGAGTGCATGTATCTCTTCATGATCTTGATTTCAATTCTTTGAATATATACCCAAAAGTAGGACTGCTGGCTCATATCAACTGAAGAATAACGAGGTTCATAAATTTGGTAAGGATAACTTCATTTCTCATAAAGTGTTGCAGCCTGCAGGGTGACCATTCTGAAAGGCTGGGAAGTGTAGCCTCCAGCCAGAAGCCAGAAACACACTTCTAGGGAGGGGCAAAGGGAACAGGAATTTATGCTGACCAGGGTGGCTGAATATATATATATACATATACACACACACACACATATATATATTTAATAAGCTAAAGGAGGAATCATGAATATTTATGAAAGGAGAAACTTGCACATGCATAATTGAGCGTCAGGCCTTTCCATGGAACCCATGTTCAAAAAATGGCAGTATTAGCATAATCTGAGGGTGGAGTTTTTGGCCCTCTGATATCAAAAGGTGAAGCAGAAGACACAGACCTTTACTATGCATCCTCTGTAGACTAGTCATGAACCACTCCAGAGTTGGTGGTCTCTTATCAAGAAGGGGAATGCTAATTGTTTGTTTTGTTGAAACTATAAAAGAGAGGGGCAGTGTAGGGCAGTTGGTTGATATCAGAGGTGGAATGAGTCCAAAGGGCTGGTTTCTGTTTAACTCTTAGGAAAAAAGGACTAATGACAGTAGGACGGGAGGGAATACAAGGTGTGTCTGAACTCCCATCATGTTATTATGGCTGGGAACATAGCTCCCAAGGTTTCTCTGGTGTCCCCTTGGCCAAAAGGGGGTCCTTTCAGTCAGTTGGGGGGCTTAAGATTTCACTTTTGTCAGTCATATGGTAATTCTGTTTTTAATTTTTTGAGAAATTGCCATACCATTTTTCATAGCAACTGCATCATTTTACAACCCCACCAACGGTGTACAAGGGTTCCAATTTCTCTGCATCCTTGCCAACACTTATCTCTTGGGTTTTTTTGATAAAAGCCATCCTAACATGTGTGAGGTGATAACTCCTTTTGGTTTTCATCCAGATCTTCCTGATGATTAGTGAAGTAGAGCATCTTTTCATATGTTTCTTGGTCATTTGTATGTCTTCTTTGGAGAAATGTCTTTTCAAGTCCTTTGCCCATTAAATTTTTTTTTTTTTTCTGTTGAGTTGCAGAAGTTCCTTGTGTATTTTGGATATTAATCTCTTATCGAATATATGATTTGTAAATATTTTTCCATTATGTAGCTTGTCTTGTCATGCTATTGTTTCCTTCCTTCACTGTGCAGAAGGTATTTGGTTTGATGTAGTGCCATTTATCTAATTTTGCCTTTGTTGCGTGTGTTATTGGTGTCATATCCAAGAAATCATTGCCAAGATCAATATCAAGAAGATTTTTCCCTATATTTCCTTCTAGCAGTTTTATAGTTTCAGTTCTTATGTTTAAGTTTGATATGTTGATCTAAAAGGAAAAAGCTGAGGCAAAATTATTATAAGTAGAGAGTTTATTTGGGCCAAACTTGAGGATTGCAACCCAGGAACATAGATTCAAGTTGCCCTGAATATACACTCTAATTAGCAACAGTTACAAGTAGGTTGTTAGAGGAAAAGAAGAGGCCATTCCTAAGTTGCTTACTGAGAATTTACATTAAAACAACATAAGCTATTTATTGGATATACATTGTTCTTTTTATCACAAATTCCAGGAACATGAAGATAATGGGGGAGAGAGCCAGTCAGGAACAAAATACCTTTAAACAATTGTCCCAGGCATGTGTGTGGGAGGGGGATACAGGGTAGGCAGAAGGGAGAATGATTGAAGTCCCATATGCATGTCTCTCTGAACCTGATACCTCACAGAGCTCAGATGGCTCTGAGTTTTCTTTTTTCAAGTCTACTTTGAGTTCATTTTGTATATGGCATAACGGTCCAATTTCATTATTTTGCATGTGGATATCCAGTTTCCTTGGCACAAAGAGACTATGCTTTCCCCACTCTGTGTTCTTGGAATCCTTGTTTGAAGATAAGCTGACTGTATATGCATGGGTTTATTTCTGTACTCTTGACTCTTTTCCCTTGGTCTATAAGACTGTACTTATGCTAGTACCATAGTTTTAATTAATATAGCTTTAAAATGTATTTTGAAATCAGGAAGTATGATGCCTCCAGCTTTGTTCTTCTTTCTCAAGATTGGTTTGGCTACTTGGTGTCTTCTATGGTGCTATATAAATTTTAGGATTTTTTAATTTATCTCTAAAAAATGTCATTAGGATTTTAATAGAAATTGCACTGAATCTGTAGATCACTTTTGGTTCAATTCATGAACATGGTGTATCTTTCCATTTATTTCTGTCTTTTAACATTTCTTTAATCAATGAATTGTAGTTTTCAGTATATGATTCTTTCATTTCCTTGGAAAAGCTTATTCCTAAATATTTAATTATTTTTAATGCTATGACAAATGGGATTGTTTACTTATTTCCTTTTCAGATAGCTCATTGTTAGTGTATAAAAACTCAACTAATTGGCTGGGTATGGTGGCTCATGCCTGTAATCCCAGTACTTTGGGAGGCTGAGGCGGGAGGATCACCTGAAGTCAGGAGTTTGAGATTAGCCTGGCCAACATGGCAAAACCCTGTCTCTACTAAAAATACAAAAATTAACTTGGTGTGGTGGTATGCACCTGTAATCCCAGCTACTCGGGAGGCTGAGGCAGGAGAATTGCTTGAACCTGGGAGGTGGAGGCTGCAGTGAGCTGAGATCATACCATTGCACTCCAGCCTGGGTGACAGAGCGAGACTCCATCTCAAAAAAAAACAAAACAACAACAAAAAAAAAAACAAAAAAAACTCAACTAATTTTTGTATGTTGATTTTGTATCCTGCAACTTTACTGCATTTGTTTATTAGTTCTAACAGTTCATGTGTGTGTGTGTGTGTGTGTGTGTGTAATTTTTGGGATTTTCTGCATATAAAATCATGTCATCTACAGAGATAATTTTACTTCTTCCTTTATGACTTGGATGCCTTTTATTTTTTTCTTACCTGATTGCTCTGGCTAAGACTTAAGTACTATGTTGAATAGAAGTATTGATGGTGGTGCTATGAAATTCCCCTTAGTACTGCTTTTGCTGCATCTCCTAAGTTTTCATATGTTGTGTTTTCATTTTTATTTGTCTTGAGATATATTCTAATTTCTTTTTGGATTTTTTTGACCCAATGGTTGTGCATATTCATTTCTATGTATTTGTGAATTTTTTCTTTTGTTTTTGATTTCTAGTTTTATTCCATTGTGGTTGGAGAAGACACTTGATATGACTTTAATCTTCTTAGACTTGTCGAGACTTGTTTTGTTACCCAAAATGTGTACTATCCTAGAGAATGTTCCAAGTGTACTTGACAAGAATGCATATTCTGCTGTTGTTGTCATGTTCTGAATATGTCACTTGGGTCCATTTGAAATATAGTGTTTATTTTCTGTTGCTTCTTTATTGATTTTCTGTCTGGATGTTCTATTATTGAAAATTTGATATTAAAGTCTGCTACTATTATTGTATTACTATCTATTTCTTCCTTTAGGTCTGTCAGTGTTTGCTTTATATACTTAGGTACTCTCATGTTGGGTGCATATATATTTATAATAGTATATCTTTCTGATGAATTGTTCCATTAGTTATTATATAGTGACCTTCTTGTTCTCTTGTGACAGTTTTTGACTCAAAGTCTATTTTGTCTGATATAAGTATAGCCATTCATGCTCTCTTTTGTTTACCATTTGTGTGGAATATCTTTTTCTATCCCTTCACTTTCAGCCTTTGTGGGTCTTTGATTCTAACATGAGTCTGTTATAAACAGCATATAATTGCATCTCATTATTTTTTAATCCATTCAGCCCCTCTATTTCTTTTGATTGTAGAATTTAATTCATTAATGTTTAAAGTAATTACTGATAGGTAAGGACTTAGTATTGATGTTTTGTTAATGTTTTCTTTTTTGTAGTTGCTCTTTTGCTGTCTTCCTTTGTGATTTGTTGATATTTTTCTTTTTTTAGTGATGTGCTTTGATTTCTTTTTCTTTTATGTATCTATGATAGGAATTTTCTTGTCGTTATTGTGAAGCTTACATAAAACATAATTATAACTTTCTCTTTTAAGCCGATAGTTTCAATTGCATACAAAAACTAACTTTGCCTTCCATATACTTTGTTACTGATGTCATACTTGACATATTTTTATATTATGTATCCATTAATACTTTTTTTGTATTTATAGTACTTTTTAATATTTTTGTCTTTTAACTTTTACTGGAGCTAAAATGATTTACATATCATGATTATACTATTACAGTATTCTGTATTTGTCTATAAATTTACCTTTACTGAGTTTAATGCTTTTATATGCTTTTATGTCACTGTTTAGTGTCCTTGTATTAGTTTGTTTTCACACTGCTGATAAAGACATACCTGAGACTGGGTAATTTATAAAGAAAAAGAGGCTTAATGGACTCACATTTCTACGTGACTGGAGAGGCCTCACAATCACGGCAGAAAGCAAAAGGCATGTCTTACATGGCAGCAGGCAAGAGAGAATGAGAGCCAAGTGAAAAGGAAAACCCCCTATAAAACCATTGATATTGTGGTACTTATTTACCACCATGAGAACAGTAAGGGGGAAACTGCCTCCATGATTTAATTATATTCCACTGGGTTTCTCCTACAACATGTGGGAATTATGGGAGCTACAATTCAAGATGAGATTTGGGTGGGGACACGGCTAAACCTTATCAGTCCTTTTTTTTTTTTTCCTGAGACACAGTCTGGCTCTGTCACCAGGCTAGAGTGCAGTGGCATGATCTCGGCTTACTGCAACCTCCGCCTCTTGGGTTCAAGCAATTCTCCTGCTTCAGCCTCCCGAGTAGCTGGGACTACAGGCATGCGCCACCATGCTCAGCTGATTTTTTGTATTTTTATTGAGATGGGGTTTCACCATGTTGGCCAGGATGTTCTTGATCTCCTGACCTCAGGTGATCTGCCCTCCTTGGCCTCCCAAAGTACTGGAATTACAGGTGTGAGCCACTGCACCCAGCCCATATGAGTCCTTTTATTTCAACTTTAGGAATTCTCTTTAGCTTTTCTTGTAAGACAGGTTTGGGTAGTCATGAACTCTCTTAGCTTTTGTTTGTCTTGGAAAGTCTTTATTTCTCCTTAATTTTTAAAGGACAGTTATACTAGATATAGTATTCTTGGTTGACAGTTTTTTTTGTTTCAGCGCATTGAATATATCACTTCACTGTCTTCTGGCCTGCGAGGTTTCTGCCAAGATATCCACTGATTGTCTCATTTGACAGGCGGCAGGGGGTGGGGGTGGGGGGCTTGAACATGAGAAGTTTATAATCATTATTTCTTTTTTAATTTTTAAATTATTAGTATTATTATTTTAAAATGTTTAATTTTAGATTCAGAGGGTACATGTGAAGGTTTGTTACAAGGGTATATTGTGTGATGCTGAGGTTTTGGCTTCCTGTCACCCAGATAGTGAACATAGTACCCAATAGGAAGTTTTTCAGGCCTTATTTCCCGTCCTCCCTCCATCCTTTTGGAGTCCCCAGTGTCTGTTATTCTTATCTTTATGTCCATGTGCATCCACTTGTAAGTGAGAACATGGAATATTTGGTTTTCTGTTTCTGTCTTAATTTGCTTAGGATAATGGCTTCCAGTTGCATCTATATTGTTGCAAAGGGCATGATTTTATTCTTTTATATGGCTGCATGTTATTTCTTTAAATAGCCTTTTTGTTCCTTCCTTTCAGGACTCCCATAATGTGTATATTGGTTCACTTGATGGTGTTTCATAGTTTACTGAGGCTTTCATCACTCTTTAAATTTCTTTTTCTCTTTGTTCCTCTCAGTAATTTTAAATGACCTGCCTTTGAGTTTGCTGATTCTCTCTTCTGCTTGATCAATTGTGTTGTTGATATTCAGTCTAGTGAATTTTTTAGTTCAGTTGTTCAATTCTTCAGCTCCAGAATTTGTTTGTTTTTTTCTTTATCACTTCTATCTCTTTATCAATACTTTTGTTTGGTATATGTATTGTTTCCCTGACATTTTTTTAAGTTGTCAATTTGTGTTCTCTTGTGACTCATTGAACTTCTTTGATTATTTCAAATTTCTTATTAGGCAATTTGTAGATCTTCATATCTTTAGGGTCAGTTACTAGAGATTTCTTTTGTTCATTTGATTGTATAATGATTTCCTGATTCTTTATGTTCCTTGTAGATTTGCATGGTTTCTAGCACATTTGAAAAAAGTGGCTGCCTCTCCTAGTCTTTATGTACTTGCTTTGACTGGGAAAAATTATCACCAGTTATCCCAGATATAGATTCTGGGTCTTTGTTCCTAGCTGTGCCAGGCATCATCCAGTCCTTTTTTTTTTTTCAGATGGAGTTTCACTCTTGTTGCCTAGGCTGGAGTGCAATGGCATGATCTTGGCTCACTGCAACCTCTGCCTCCCAGGTTCAAGCAATTTTTCTGCCTCAGCCTCCCAAGCAGCTGGGATTACAGGCATGCGCCATCATGCCCAGCTAAGTTTGTATTTTTAGTTGAGACGGGATTTCACCATGTTGGTCAGGCTGGTCTCGAACTCCTGACCTCAAGTGATCCACCTGCCTCAGCCTCTCAAAGTGCTGGGATTACATGTGTGAGACACCACACCTGGCCCCTCTTTAAAAAAATGTCTTATGTCACTCTGTGTGAGGTGAGATAGAGCCTGGCCCTTTGGGCAGTACACTGAAAGGTGGGGATGTTGGGGGCATATTCCATTTCACCCTCCCTCGTGGAGGACAGATCTTAATTCTCTGCTGTCTCTAAGCCTCTCACAGCTATGCTGGCCTTGGGAAAGTGCCTATCCCCTTAGCTGCCCCAGGGATCTGGACTATGCAGTTCTTTTGGCACTTTTGGTAAAATGAGGTAGAAGCCAACTCTGTGGGTATTATACTGAAGGAAAAAAAAACAGGGACATTGGATTTTTGCCACACCATCTCCTCCAGCCCCTCAAATAGAGTCCCAATCCCAATCTCATTGTTGAGCTATACAGCTTGGGGGAGGGGCTGATGCAAGTAAAGTGAAATTGCTCTTCTTACCCAATTCAGTGCAGCTGATCTTGATTTTATGCTTGTCTACAGTCCTGTAACTTCCTAACTGGATTCTAGACTTCTCATAAAGGTATTTTATTACTTATGTCATTGTTAAACCTGTGTTTTTGTGGGAAATGAGGGTTGAGACTTCCTTTTCTGCCACCTTGCTATTGTCACTCTCCAGGTGATTCAGATGAATGCTAAAGTTTGGAGCCACTTGTCTAGAGTGTTTCTTGGACTAAACCAGTTGCAAAAACTTAGGACTCTACTAGATATTTGTGTAACTAACTAAGGCAGTGTTTCTGAAACTTACCTGATCATAAAAGTCACCTGCGGTGATTTTAAGATTCCCTCACAGATCATAATTAAGCAGTTCTTGAGGGAGGGAAGGCCAAGAAATTTTATTTTTAACAAACATCCTTGGTTTGTGACTTTTGTGATCAGGTAAGTTGGGGAAACACTTTACCAAAAACTATGAAGATTAGAGACAGAGTGTGTAGACAGTAACTATTTCACAGAGCAGAAAACAGTGTTATAGAGAAACCAAGTATAAGTAAGGGAAGTAAGCAATTTAAAAGAGAACCCAAAAGGCTAAGAATTATCTGAGTATTTCTAAACTGAATGAAATGAACTTTGTTTCATTTTGAGTGCTAAGACTAAGATACTCTCTTCTGAAAAGCTTGCTCTGAACTTTTTTACAGCATTTCAAATCAAGAACATGGTAGATAAAAGGGCTAGTTGAAATGAGTCTTACATATCAATAATATCTATTCCTTAGGCAGGAGTCTCCTGCTCTTGGACTCAGAGAGCTTGAAGCAGGCACAGAGGAGGTGCTCTTAAATTCCTTCACTGCTGGATTCGGCAGATTTCAAAGATGTTGTTAGGCTAAGGCCTCACTTTTAGAAGTAACTGTTAGCTGGATGCAGTGGCTCATGCCTGTAATCCCAGCCCTTTGGGAGGCTGAGGCAGGTAGATCACGAGGCCAGGAGTTTGAGACGAGCCTGGACAACATGGTGAAACCCTGTCTCTATTAAAAATACAAAAATTAGCCAGGTGTGGTGGTGCATGCCTGTAATCCCAGCTACTCAGGAGGCTGAGGCAGGAGAATTGCTTGAACCTGGGAGGAAAGGTTACAATGAGCTGAGATTGCGCCACTATACTCCAGCCTGGGCAACAGATCAAGACTTTGTCTTAAAAAATAAAATAAAAAATAAAAAATAACTGTCACAACTGACTTAGTTTTCTTACTGCTGAAACTGCATTCCCAATTGATTTTAATTAAATATACATCTTTATATCAGAAAAATTATGTCTGCCCATTATAAAAATATTCAATAAAAATATGTATAAAAATCTAAAAATCCTCTGGTACCCCTTTCTTCTCTGCCCTAGCCCAAACTTAATCATTGCTGACACTATGGAGAATATTTTTCTGATTTTTTAAGTACATATATTAATACATACAGAGTTTTGTTAATAAAATTATTATTGATGTATTCCATAGTTCTTCAGTAAACCTAGGTCCTGAATAGTCATATGTATCCTTACATATCTATGCAGTTCTTTTGGGCAGTAGGTGATTTTAAATGTTTAACATTTACCAAATGTATTTGAACACTTTAAACATTAGGATGTATTTTAACTGAATATCTACAAGAGAACAAGGCAGATAATGTGTGCTTGGTTTGATAGAGACTAAAAAATGTCTCCTAAACAGATTATTACTGCAAGAAATTATATAAATAATGTATTGCATTTAAAAATCTTTATACCAAGAACAATATTAAAAATGAAAAATCCTTGTATTTCTAAGATCAATATGTCTCATATTGATATGAATAAAATGTTTTCATTTTGTTTTGTTATAAAATGTGACCTAAAAGCCAACTCTTAAAATAATAGTGTTTTGGGGCCATTTTATCCATAGTGTAATAGCTGCAATATTGTTTTGGGGTAAAAAATGTTTTATGTGTTAGAATGTCAGATTCGTTGCTACATATTGTCTCATCATAGCACAATATAGAAAAATCCTTTTTTTAAAATATAAGAATGCTGTAACAGAAGAAAGGGCATGGACACAGTAGAAATATTTTACAATCTCTATGTATTCTTGATTTACATGCTCTAAAAAGCCTTAATTATATCATCTTTTATAGCTCTCTGTTGATTTTTCTAGAACTTTATGGGTACTATCATTCATTTTTATGTTTAACCACGTTGCTCTTTTAATTTACACACAGATTTTGAACTATAAGACGAGTTTTCATTTCTTCTGTCAGCCTTAGATTCATGAGGAACAAGTTTGTATGTGTTTCATAATACCATAAACATCAAATAATAACCTCAAATATGTGTGGCAATTATGAGATAAGACACCTGGCAATGGAGCCATCATACAGGAGAGGATGTGCAATGAGACAGTGGTGTGTGCTTCCCAGCATGTGTGCACTCCGGAAATAGTTACACACTTTTGCATGAGGTATTTTTCTCCTTCCATTTCCTGGTATTATGGGATAGGAAGCAACCTTAGTATTCTCTGAAGCGCTATGGTTTAGAACACAATTGTTATATTTAGTAAGGGAATAAATAAATACTGATAAAATGCTATAGATTTAACTTTTGGGTCCAACTAACGTCTGATATCAGAGTCAAACTCTTGAATCTGGGTTATTTAACCTAGGACTCAGGCCCAAGGGAGGATATTCCTTTACTGAGATATCTATGACTAATTCAATTAATACTGGGGGACAAGATGGAAATATATTACTTTCAACAGGATTTATAGCTTTGTTTTGTAGTCTACAGAAGCATTTTTCTATATATTACCTCATTTAGCCCTTAAAAACACCCTATGAAGTAGGTATTACCATTTTACAGATGAGGAAACTGAGGCTCAGAGTGGTAAAGTGACTTGTGCAAGGTCCCTAGAATTCAAATTTGTATTTGTTTGATATCAAAGCCTGTACTTTATTCACTATGGTGGGATTCCCTATGCTTCAGTCACTTGGCCACCATTAAGATTTTTGCTTTATGTACCACTGCTTTATTTCTTAAGATATATATTTAAATTGACCCATTTAGGGGGCATTATAAGCATATTTTGTTTTATTATTATTAATGTATTTATTTTTGAGACAGAGTCTCACTCTGTTGCCCAGGCTAGAGTGCAGTGGTATGATCCCTGCTCACTGCAACCTCCATCTCCTGGGCTCAAGTGATTCTCTTGCCTCAGCCTCCTGAGTAGCTGAGACTACAGGCATGTGTCACCACACCCAGCTAATCTTTGTATTTTCAGTAGAGACGGGGTTTAACCATGTTGGCCAGGCTAGTCTTGAGCTCCTGACCTCAGGTGATATGCCTGCCTTGGCCTCCCAAAGTGTTGGGATTACAGGCATAATCCCATGCCCAGCTGTAAGCATACTTTGAAAAGAAATTTAGATCAGTGGTCTTTGAAGTGGGGTACAAAGACTTTTACAAAGGAAATCAGGCAAGAATAGCTTTAAGGCAATCAATTTTTGTATCTTCAACTTCCATAGGTACTCTTTCCTAACACTGTTCTACTGAGAATGCACCCTTCCTTCCTTCTTCTCCTCATACTGTTCTTGCTGTGTGGCCTTTCCCTGGAGTCTAAAAAGCTCTGGGGTCCAAACAAATGGACAATTTGAAATATCACCTTGGGTTTTATTGACTAGGTAACAAGTCCTTTTGCAAAGCAGGAATTTCTCAATTTTTGATTTCAGCAAAATTGAAGAAAGACCTAATTGAGTTTTTAGCTTATTGATCATGTAAAATAATATCTGAAGAGCAATCACTATGTAAATTTTGGCATAGAACTCAATTCAAAGATTGATGTTGATGTAACAACACTCCCATTCTTATCTACTTAAGTCAACAAGGTTTTTCAGAGCCAACATCTATAAAAATGAAAAATAGAAATAGAATTGATGCTTGAAACAAAACTAACTCAGATTTTAAAAAAGAAATAAAATTGATGTTAAATATGTCTTGTTCTACCATCAAGTAATTTTTCTTTTTTTGAGATGGAGTCTAGCTCTTTCTCCCAGGCTGGAGTGCAGCGGCATGATCTCCGCTCACCCTCCGCCTCTGGTGTTTAAGCGATTCTTGTGCCCCAGCCTCCAGAATAGCTGGGATTACAGGCATGTGCCACCATGCGTGGCTAATTTTTGTATTTTTAGTAGAGAAGATATTTTGCCATGTTGCCCAGCTGGTCTCAAACTCCTGGCCTCAAGCCATCCACCTGCCTTGGCCTCCCAAAGTGTTGGGATTACAGGTGCGAGCCACTGTGCCCAGCAGCAAGTAATATTCATCTATGATACATGAATTAACTTTTAAAATTACCAGCCATAGGCCAGACACGGTAGCTGAAGCCTGTAATCCTAGCCAAGGCGGGTGGATTGCCTCAGCTCAGGAGTTTGAGACCAGCCTGGGCAACATGGTGAAACCCCGTCTTTACTAAAACACAAAAAATTAGCTGGGCATGGCGACATGTGCCTGTAGTCCCAACTACTCGGGAGGCTGAGGCAGGAGAATTGCTTGAACCCAGGAGGAGGAGGTTGCAGTGAGCTGAGATCATGCCACTGCACTCTAGTCTGGGCAACAGAGCAAGACTCAGTCTCAAAAAACAAACAAACAAAAAAAACCCAACAAAACCCAGTTTTTATAATAATCTAAACATTATATTCTTTGCATCTATTAGCATTTGTATTAAATGTTTTTGCCAACCTAAAAACATGTGAAAAACAAAAAACAAAAAACAAAAAACAAAAAACATGTAAAAGTATACATAGGGCTGGGTGTAATCCCAGCACTTTGGGAGGTGAAGGCTTGAGCTCAGGAGTTCAAGACCAGACTGGCCAGCATGGTGAAATCCTGTCTCTACCAAAAATACAAAAACACTATCCAGGTGTAGTGGCATGAACTTGTAGTCCCAGTTACTAGGGAGGCTAAGTAGTGGGAGAATTACTTGAACTCAGGAAGTGGAGGTTGCAGTGAGCTAAGATTGTGCCACTGCACTCCAGCCTGGGCTGACAGAGTGAGACTCCATTTCAAAGAAAAAAAGAAGAAATTCTGTTAACCGAGAATTCTATATTCAGCAAAATTATTCTTCAAAAATAAAGGAGAAATAAATTCTCAGGCAAATCCATTGCCAGTATACTTGCTTTAAAAGAAGATACTTCAGGCTGAAAATGAATGATACCACATAGTAACTCACATTCATACATAGAAATGAAAAGCATATTAAAAAGTAAATAGGTAAATAGGAATATTATATATACATAAAAATATATAAGCATATATGCAAATCTTTTAAGTTTTATAAAATGATAATTATAATCTTGTATTGTTGAGTTTGAGTTTATAACCTTGAAGTAATATATGTGACAATAATAAAATAACAAAAAGGGTGGAATGCAGTTATATTGGGGCAAATTTTTACAATTTTACTAGAATTACATTCATATTAATTTGAAGTAGATTTTGTTAACATGCATATTATAATCCCTAGAGCAAACAGTAAAAAAATTTACAAAACTCAAAACAATGTAATAATTTTTAAAAACTAACAAAGGAATAAAAGCAGCACACAAAAAAATATCCATTTAACACAAAAGACAGTAAAGGAGAAACAAAGGAAGAAGAAACACATGGGACATAAATAAAATAGAAAAAATGGAAGACAGACATTGAACCGTATCAATAACTACATTAAATATGAACAATCTAAATGCTATTCAAAAGTCAGAGATTGACTAATAAAAGCAAGATCTAACTATATGCTACCTACAAGAGACACACTAGATTTAAAGATAAAAACAGGTTGAAAGTGAAAGGATGGGGGGAAATGCCATAAAAACAGTACCCTAGGAGAGTTGGAGTGGCTATATTAATAGACTTTAAGACAAGACATATTACTAGAGACAGAGGGATGCTTTATAATGAATATGTAACAATTATAAATGTATATGTACCTAACAACAGAGCTCCTAAATACATAAAGCAGAAGTTGATAGAATTAAAAAGAAAAACACTATTCAAAGAGACTTCAATACCCCATTTGATAGAAAATTAGTAAGGATATAGAAGACTATCAACCAACCTGATACAACTGACTGACATTTTTAGAACACCACACCTAATAACAGCAGAATACTCATTCTTTTTAGTGTACATGGAACCTTCTCCATAATAGATTGGATGCTAGGCCATGATACAAGGCCCACATTTAACAGAATTGAAATCATACAAAGTATGTTCTCTGACCACAACAGAATTAAATTAGAAATGAGCAATAGAAGGAAATTTGGAAATCTCCAGATACTTGGAAATTAAATAACATGCTTTTAAATAACCCATAGATCAAAAAAGAAATCATGAGGGAAATTAGAAAATATTTTGAGTTGAGTTAAAACGAAAACACACACAAAATCAAAGTTTGTGGGATGCAGTTAGTGCAGAGAGGAAATGTATTAAACACATACATTATAAAAAGAGAAAAATCTTAATCTAACCTTCCACCTCAAGAATCTAGAAAAAGGAGTAAAATTAAAAAGTAGAAATCAATAAAATTGAGAAAAGAAAATAAAAACCAATAAAAATCATGTTCTTGGAAAAAAGTCAACAAAATTGAGAAATCTTGAGCTAGACTAACCAAGGAGGAGAGAAATAGAATATTTTCAAAATCAGAAATGAAACGGTTCGTCACTACCAGTCCTATGGAAATCAAAGAGTTCACAGGACTACTATGAACAAATTTACATTAACAAATTGGAAAACTTAAATGCAAAGATTCTTAGATACAAATTACCAAAACTGACCTAAGAAGAATTAGAAAATCTGAATCTACCTATAACAAGTACAGAAATTCATTTAATAGATAAAATGCTTCCCATAAAGAAAAGCTTGGGTCCAGACAGCTCTGTATTCATTTCCTATTGCTGTATAACAAATTGCTGTAAATGTAGAGGCTGAAAATAACACCCTTTTATTAGCCCTCAGTTTTGTATTCCAGAAGTCTGACATGGTGAGACTAGAAATCAAGGTGTCTGTCACACTGAGTTCTCATCTGGAGGCTCTGGAGAAGAATCACTTCCAAGCTCACTTAGGTTGTTGGCATAATTCATTTCCTTGACCTTGTAGGAGTGAGAGCCCCATTTTCTTGCTGGTAGTCCCTCAGGGGCTGCTTTTAGCTCCTAGAGGCTGCCTGCATTCCTTGTCATGTGGCCTGCTCCATCTTCAAACCACAACAGTTCATTAAATATTTCTAGTGCTTCGGATTTCTAGCTTTCCCTTTTTCCATCAACCAAAAAAATTTTCTGCTTTTAAAAGGTTCATGTGGCTAATCTCCCTTTCTTTAAGTCAACTGTTTCATATAACATAAGCTAATCATAAGAGTAAAACCCATCATATTTACCGTCCCAGGGCATCTTAGAATTCTGCCTACTGCAGCTTCATTGGTCAATTCTATCAGCTGTAGTTACAATAGCCAAAGCAATTTTGAAAAAAAAATTAGTAAATTTGAAGATTTATACTATCTGATTTCAAAACTTGCTATATAGCTACAGAAATCAAGACACTGTTGTATTGGCATAAAGATAGGCATATAGCTCAACAGAATAGAATTGACAGAAATAGAGTTTATATTTACATTTAAAGGTTTTACATTTATAGTCAATTTTTGACAAAAGTACCAAAATCGTTCAATAGAGAAAGGATAATCTTTTCAACAAATAATTCTGAATCAATTGGATATCCATATGCAAAAGATAAATTCATACTGTTGTTTCATACTATATACAAAAATTAAGAGGGATCAGAGACTTACATGTAAAAACTATATAAAATTTCTAGATGAGAACATAGGAGAAAATCTTCATGATCTTGGGGTAGGCAAAGATTTCTTCTTAGACTCAATGTGAACCATAAAAGAAAACTTTGATAAATTGGACTTTGTCACATGAAAACTTTCTGCTCAAAATGAAAAGGCAAGTCACAGACTGGAAGAAGTTATCTGCAATACTTATATCTGATGACATTGTGTATAGGATATACAAAGACATTCATCTTGGCTGTGGTTGTGGTTTCATGGCTGTATCCTTTTTCAAAACTCAGCAAGCTTTATTTAAAATGTACATTTTAGTGAATAAATTATACCGCAATAAAGCTGATTAAAATATATTGCAAGGATACCTTATCTTATTTTATTTATTTATTTTTTGAGACGAATCTCGCTCTGTCATCCAGGCTGGAGTGCAGCGGCGCAATCTTGGCTCACTGCAACCTCTGCCTCCCGGTTCAAGCAATTCTCCTGCCTCTCGAATAACTGGGATTACAGGTGCCTGCCACCACACCCAGCTAATTTTTGTGTTTTTAGTAGAGATGGGGTTTCACCATGTTGGCCAGGCTAGTCTCAAACGCCTGACCTCAGGCGATCTGCCCACCTCGGCCTCCCAGAGTGCTGGGATTGAGCCACCACACTCAACCTAAAAGGATATTTTAAATAATATTTACATGCTTTGATTAGTCTCCTTGGAGCACTGCAGCTTAACCATTTTTTGCTTTTTCATCCACTCGGCTTTTCCCCCTAGGGATAGGTAGTTTTTTAGTTAAGTGGAACAGAGGGACATAAGGGGTTCAAATAAAAGATAAATAGCCCTGTGGCATCTTATCAGAATATCAATATATTTGGAGGCTAGACTGGTGCAGTGGCTCATGCCTGTAACCCTAGCACTTTAGGAGGTCGAGGTGGGCAGATTGCTTGAGCTCAGGAGTTCAAGACTAGTGGGGCAACATGGCAAAACCCTGTCTTTACAAAAAATACAAAAATCAGCCAGGTGTGGTGGCATGAACCTGTATTCCCAGCTACTTGGGAAGCTGACGTGGGAGGATAGCTTGAGCTTGGGAGGCAGAGGTTGCAGTGAGCTGAGATCCTGCCACTGTACTCCAGCCTGTGTAATAAGAGTGAGACCCTGTCTCAAAACAAAAAAACAAAAAAACAAAAAAAGAGAAAAAAGATACATATATTTGGAGGCTAAAAGGAATCTGGGTTTTGGAGCTAGGGAACTGAGTTTCTACTCTGATTACATATCAAAAATTCCTAGCTTTACCCTTTGTGAGCCTCAGGTCTCTACTTTTCTACAGTGAAATGCCTTACCCATGGCTCAGCGATTTGTCTTACTCACATAATGTGAAGGTAAAGGGCTCAAGAAATGTTGGCCACTCTTATTCTAAAGAAATTCTCATATAACTAGACAAAGATGTATAGAGAAACAATTTTGATTACAGAAAAAAACTAAGTGCCATCTAAACATCCATGAGTAGGGGACTGTCGTGATATGGCTTATTATACAACACTATGCAGTTATTTAAAAGAATAAAGACAATCTCTATGTTCTGTCATGAAAAGATGTCCATGATTACTGTAGATTTGTAGAAAGCAAGTTGAAGAAAAATATGTTTAGTATAATCTCATTTATGGTAAATGAAAACACGAAATGTGTGTATGTCAATTATGTGCAGAGAAAACTTAGCAGTTTTACTCTGCAGAGTGGGATTGCAGATGAATAGAGAGGGCAGATTTTGCCTTTTTTTGAAAATTAACTTCTTTATTGAAATATTTCAATGAGCACGTGCTACTTATTTTTTTTAAGCTTTTTTTAAATTATTATACTTTAAGTTCTAGGGTACATGTGCACAACATGCAGGTTTGTTATGCATGTATACATGTGCCATGTTGGTGTGCTGCACCCATTAACTCGTCATTTACATTAGGTATATCTCCTAATGCCATCCCTCCTCCCTCCCCCTACCCCACAACAGGCCCCAGTGTGTGATGTTCCCCACCCTGTGTCCAAGTGTTCTCATTGTTCAGTTCCCACCTATGAGTGAGAACATGTGGTGTTTGGTTTTCTGTCCTTGTGATAGTTTCCTGAGAATGATGGTTTCCAGATTCACCCATGTCCCTACAAAGGACATGAACTCATCCTTTTTTATGGTTGCATAGTATTCCATGGTGTGTATGTGAGCATGTGCTACTTATTAAGAAAATACACCTTTCATTTCTTTTTCTTTCTTTTTTTTTTGAGATGGAGTCTCACTCTGTCGTCCAGGCGGGAGGGCAGTGGTGCCATCTCAGCTCACTGCAAACTTCACCTCCCAGGTTCAAGTGATTCTCCTGCCTCAGCCTCCTGAGTAGCTGGGATTACAGGTGTGCACCACTAGGCCCAGCTAATTTTTGTATTTTTAGTAGAGACGGGTTTTCACCATGTTGGCCAGGCTAGTCTCAAACTCCTGACCTCAAGTGATCCGCCTGCCTCAGCCTCCCAATGTGCTGGGATTACAGGCGTGAGCCACTGGGCCCAGCCAGAAAATATACATTTCTAACAAATAAACAATCAGCACCCATCCTCTTGAACTGAGAGTGTTCTGATTGAAGTCTGTTTGGTGTTTTGTGGATGGAGACTTACCTTTCTTCATTCCAAGGAGTGTATATTGTCATATATTGTTTTCTTTTGCCCATCCTAAACGGCCATATCTTGAATCACAGAGCTGCCTAATGAAATCAAGTAGATGAATCAATGAATAAGAATAAATTTGGTACAGTTTCAACATAATTTTTTCCAGAAAAGGAGTTCTTTCTTTCTGTGACCTCTAACCTATTCAAGCACAATGGGGAGAAAAATGTGGGCTATGGCGTCCCATGGGCTGGAATCTAGTTCTACCACTAATCTGATCTGAGATCTTGGGCAGGTCACAAGCTCTCCGGATTCTCTGAACCTGTTTCTTTATCTGTCAGATGAGCCAAACACTTGCTTTCCCAAGGCTTACTAGGGTAGTTTTGAGGTTCTAAAGAGATAAAGGAGGAAAAATACACCTGAGTCCAGGAGGTGGAGGCTGCAGTGAGCTGTGATCGTGCCACTATACTCCAGCCTGGGTGACAGAGTGAGACCCTGTCTTAAAGGGAAAAAAAAGGAGGAAAAATAGATTTTTTTTTTGTCAGGAGTGCTGTAAAACTTGGTAGTGTTATTATTTGGAGAAGGTGATTAAACCTATCTAGGTGACCTTGGCTTTATCACAGGTGCTAATTGCCTAGTCTTTCTCCCAAGCTTTTGGTCAAAAAGCAGTGAGGAGAAAGAGCGTTGCTTCAACCAGATGCCTAGAAAGGGGTGAGAAAGAAAGCAAGAGCCAGCATTTACTGCATGTTTGCTGTGGGCCAGATCCCAGTTATGTGATTTACATATTTTATATTGTTTGATCCTCACAACAAGGCTATGATTTGGTTATCTCAGGCTACATTTAGAGATCAGAAAGCTCAAGAATAAAGAATACGTAAGATAGACGTGAACCCTCATTCATTCATTTAATAAGAGTACAATCATGTGCTGCATAACAACATTTAGGTCAACTGTGGGCCACCATCAGTAAAGTCATAGGCCAACGCTTTACTCACATGTTCGTGGTGATGCCTGATGTAAACAAATCTACTGCGCTGCCAGTCGTATAAAAGTCTAGCACATACAATTATGTATAGCACATAATACTTAATAATGATAATAAACAACTGTGTTACTGGTTTATGTATTTACCATACTCTACTTTTTATCTTTTAGAGTGCAGTCCTACTTATTAAAAAAAAAAAAAAAGTAGCTGTAAGACAACTTCAGGCAGGCCCTTTTGGAGTTATTCCAGAACAAGGCATTGTTCTTATAGGAGATGACAGCTCCATGCGTGTTAATTGCCCCTAAAGACCTCTTCCAGTGGGACAAGATGTGGAGGTAGAGGGCAGCGATATTGATGATCCTGTTCCTGTGTAGGCCTAGGCTAATACATGGGTTTGTGTCTTAATTTTCAACAAAAAAGTTTAAAAAGTTAAAAAATTTAAACATAGAAAAAAGCTTATGTAATAATATAAAGAAAGAAAATATTTTTGTACACGTATAGAATGTTTGTGTTTTAAGGTAAATGTTACTATAAAGGAGTAAAAAAGTTACAACAAAATTTCAAGTTTATAAAACTAAAAATTACAGTGGCTGAGCATGGTGGCTCACACCTGTATTTCCAGCACTTTGGGAGGCCCAAGGGAGAATGTCTCAAGGCCAGGGGTTCGAGATCAGCCTGGATAACAAAGGGAGACCCCCATTTCTGTAAAAAATTAGCCAGGCCCAGTGGCATGTTGCCTGTAGTCCTAGCTACTTGGGAGGCTGAGGTGAGAGACTGCTTGAACCCAATAAATGAAGGCTGCAATGAGCCATGATCATATCACTATACTCCCACCTGAGTGACAGAGCAAGACCCTGTCTCAAAAAAAAAAAAAAAGAAAAAAAAAGGCCAGGCGCAGAGGCTCACGCCTGTAATCTCAGCACTTTGGGAGGCCGAGGCGGGCGGATCATGAAGTCAGGAGATCGAGACCATCCTGGCTAACATGGTGAGACCCCGTCTCTACTAAAAATACAAAAAAAATTAGCTGGGCTTGGTGGCGGGTGCCTGTAGTCCCAGCTACTCTGGAGGCTGAGGCAGGAGAATGGCGTGAACCTGGGAGGAAGAGGTTGCAGTGAGCCGAGATGGTGCCACTGCACTCCAGTTCGGGCAACAGAGCAAGACTCCGTCTCAAAAAAAAAAGAAAAATATTACAATAAGTTAATGTTGATTTATTATTAAAGGAAAATGTTTTAAAAAATAAATTTAGTGTAGCCTAAGTGTACAGTGTTTATAAAGTCCACAGTAGTGCACAGTAATGCCCCCAGGCCTTTGTATTCACCACGCACTCACTGACTCACCCAGAACAAATTCCAGTCCTGCGAGCTCCATTCATGGTAAGTGCCCTATACAGGTGTACCATTTTAAATCTTTTATACTGTATCTTTACTGTACCTTTTCTATGTTTAGGTGCACACATACTTACCATGTGTCACAGTATAGTATCGGCACAGTGACATGCTGTCCAGTTTTATAGACTAGCAGCAATAGTTATACAATATAACCCAGGTGTGTAGTAGGCTAGATCATCCAGGTTTGTATAAGTACACTCTATAATGTTTGCACAATGACAAAATCACCTAACGACACATTTCTCGGAATGTATTCCTGTTGTTAAGCAATGCATCACTGCACTGGGTACCAGGAATACAACTGTGAATAAATAAGAAGTCTCTACTCTTACAGAACTTACTCTTAAACGGGGCCCAGTTTGAAGTTTCCCAGCTGTCAAAGGGCAATGAGGGGATTCTCATTCCATTTTACACCACTCAGCTTCTGTCTCTAAGTACTGGCACCCTCTCACCCCAAGTTTCCTAGGCTCTTCGCTTTAAACCCCCTATGTAGGGCCCAGAGCCCTTTCTCCTTCTCCCCCTGGACCTCCCCTCCTGGGGCTGACATTCTCCTCCTCCTTTTAGAACTCCCTTCTGGGGGATGACATTCTTGAGTATCCCAGGGTAGAAGATTGTTGTAACCTTTTTTCCCTCCCAGAGTGTGATTATCTGAGCAGAGGAAGCCTCCAGGAAAGCTGCATTCCCAGATGAGTCAGCTGTCATCACAGCCATTACCTAATGCTGAACTGGGATGGGTTCAGGAAGCTGAAGTCAGTGAACATAAAACTAAGATTCAGAGGTTTGGAACTCAAGGTTGCTAGAAGCAAGAGGCTGGCGGTGTTTCCACAGCTATTGCCAAGTCTCCACTTGTTCACTCTCTCCAGAGAACAGAACAGGGAGGTCTTCAAAATTTCCATTTTAAAAGAAGCTGATACTTCAGAGAAGGGACTCTCCCTTTACAATTTTTCTCAGTGAATGCTTTAGCACGAATAGACTACTCGGGGCAGGATGGAATGTGGGGAGGGGAGAAGAACAGGAGACAACACTGGATGGAGAATGGTAGGTAAGAGGAGTCATTAATAGGAGGGTCCCACAGACCTAGAACCTCGCGCTGACCACCTAGGTTCTTAAGCTAATGTCCCAACACTGAAACCTCTTAGTGCGTTCCTTATGGGAAAGACCATGAGGATGATAACAAAATTGGTCTCCATGGAGAATCAAGACACAGATACCAAAGGCAATAGAACACATCAGCACCAGAGTTGCTGATCTTTAATACTTAAAAGTTAGGCCGGGCGCGGTGGCTCACGCCTGTAATCCTAGCACTTTGGGAGGCCAAAGCGGGTGGATCACAAGGTTAGGAGACTGAGACCATCCTGGCTAACACGGTGAATCCCCGTCTTTACTAAGAATACAAAAAATTAGCCGGGCGTGGTGGCGGGCGCCTGTAGTCCCAGCTACTCTGGAGGCTGAGGCAGGAGAACCGCGTGAACCCAGGAGGCGGAGCTTGCAGTGAGCGGAGATTGTGCCACTGCACTCCAGCCTGGGCGACGGGGCAAGACTCCATCTCAAAAATAAATAAAT
>NW_012101255.1:3022609-3080632 GCF_000951045.1 Mandrillus leucophaeus
AGACTCCATCTCAAAAATAAATAAATAAATAAATAAATAAATAAATAAATAAATAAATAAATACTTAGAAGTATTGTTGCATGTTGGCCGGGAGCAGTGGCACACGCCTGTAATCCTAGCACTTTGGGAGGCCAAGGCAGGTGGATCACCTGAGGCCAGGAGTTTGAGACCAGCCTGACCAACATGGTGAAACCCTGTCTCTACAAAAATACAAAAATTAGCCCGGTGTGGTGGCGCATGCCTGTAATCCCAGCTCTTAGGGAGGCTGAGACAGGAGAATGGCTTGAACCTGGGAGGTGGAGGTTGCTGTGAGCCGAGATAGCACCATTGCACTCTAGCCTGGGCGACAAGAGCAAAACTCTATCTCAAAAAAAATAAAATAAAAAGTATTGTCGCATGTGCTAAATGTTACCTACCCCATGCAGCCTTTCTTAGTAAGTTTTCTGGTTCATGCTCAGATTGTAAGGAGAATATGCGTAGTCTCCGTTTGGCAGAAAGTAAACCCACAAAAATCCACTGCTCCTTTCTGTAACTCTTCACTCTCTGAATCCGTGGGCTAACTGACCTGCTTTTCTTACCTGCAGATGCTTCTTCTGAACCAGCCCCGCCTCTGCCCAGATACGGGGCTTCCCACCCCTATTCCCTCAAGGTACTCTTCACTTAGAAGTTACTCCCAGACTCAGCAGTAAACAGACAAATCTTCAGGTCACCATTTCCTGTTAACAACTTTTTGGGGGCTTTTTCCTGGCTTCTCTCTACTCACCCCTGAGTCATAGCATCCAAAATCAACTCGCTACATTCTCTTTGCCTTCTTCCCAGAATAAAATATCAGAGTAAGTCTTCCCTAATCATACCTTATTTATTTTTATTCCTTGGTAGGTACTCATTATTTTGAAAACTGGGAAATAAAAGGAAAGAACTAAGCCTCTCCCTTTCTTATACAAACTGTACCACAGGGTAGCTGAATAGTTGGTAAGCGCAAGTCTCTCTTTAAAGAAGTATTTTGCTAATGAGTGAGAAGGGATAATAGAATTAATACGCTAATGGGTCTAGGTAATGATTATCAATGCTTCCAACATCACAAAATAGAGACAGACATTATATGATGGAAGTATATACCACCACTTACGAATTAATCTTGACAAAATATAAATCTGATTAAACTTCTAGAACTAATTTAGGAAATACAGGGACAGAGGATTCTACAAGAATGCAATTAGGAAAACTCAGACTTCAGAAAAAGCTATGGGGCAAATAACTGAGATTCTTGAAGAATTTCAAGGGGAAAAGAGAGGTATGGGGAGCCCACATATTAAGAGGGACTTTAGAGGCCTGCCAACCAATTGCAGTGTATGGACCTTATTTTGATCCACATTCAAACAAATACACCATAAGAAATGTATGATAATCAGGGAAATGTGGACATTGAGTAGATTTTTAATGATATTAAGGAATTGTTAATTTTGAGGTGGGGTGATAGTATTTTGGTTATAATTTTTCTTTAAAAAATCCTTGTCCTTTAGAGGTATACGCTGAAATATATATGGATGGAGTCTACAATATCTTAGATTTCCTTCAAAATAATCCAGAGCATCATGGATTATTTCTAAGTGTTGGCATCCTCTCACCCCAAGTTTCCTAGGTCTTCACTTTAAACCCCATATGTAGGTCCCAGAGCCCTTTCTCCTCCTCCACCTGGAATTCCCCTCCTGGGGCTCACGTTTTCCTCCTCCTCTTAGAACTCTCTTCTGGGGGGTGACATTCTTGAGTATCCTGGGGAGGGGAAATGAGTGGGAGTATAAATAATGCAAGATTGGCCATGATTAGATAATTTTTTAAACTAGACGATAAGTACATGGGAGCTCATTATACAGTTCACTTTTGTATATGGTTGAGAAATCCAGAACAAAATGCTACACAAAATTGTAACCACTGGAAGAATGCATATGGAATGTATACTTCCCAACCAAAAGAGGGATCAAAAATGAGTGAGAAACAACTGAATAAAAGTCAAGAAAAGGGAAAAAGGGTGTGTGTGTGGCGGGGCGGTGGCCGGGGGTGGGAGTGGGGCTTGCCTAGAAAGCATTTTAAGGAGAAAACATGAAATAAGGTGGCAGAAATACATCCAAATATGCCACTGATGAAACAGACATGGACTAAATTTTTCTATCAAAAGACAGATTGGGTTAAGAAATTAAAAATTCAAGCCAGAAACAGTGATGGATACCTGTAGTCCCAGCTACTTGGGAGACTGAAGAGGAGGATTGTTTGAGCCTAGGAGTTCAAAGCCAGCCTGGGCAACATAGCAAGACTTCATCTCTATAAAAGAAAAAATTGGGAACACTTATTCTATTTTATGGAATGAAGTGTTGCCTGGTTCAAAAAAGAAAATTCAACTATATACTTTTCATAAGGGAAACTCTTAAAAAAAAAAAAGTAAAGTTAGAAAATGAAGAGATAGAAAACTACTAGAGTAATGAAATGATCATAAAGAGAAATTAGGAGTAAAGCAGTTCAATAGATATGGGATAGAATTAGCAACAAAGTGATCATCAAAGACTTTGACGAGAACAGTTTCAGTGGCACAGTGGGAGCTAAAGCCAGACTGCGTTTGTGATGAGCTGTACTTGGAAGAGGTAAAAGTGGAAAGGAAGCGGAGGGAGCTGAAAAAACAAGTGGAGGGAACACATTTTCAGTTAGGGGAGGTGGGCTACTCATTTATCGGCCAGTTATTTATTGAGCCTGTATAAATACTGATGTGAAAAAGCCATAGGAGAAGGCGAAGTAGAAGAAACAGGTAGAGGGGGAAGATATTCCTGGGGAGGAAAGACACTGAACATGATGAGACCCCAGGTACCAGTGGAAACATTAGCAGCAGACAAGAAGAAAACATTATTTTATTTCTAATTTATTAATTTGTCATTACACAAACAATACATGAATGCATATTCAAAAACATCAAACATTACAGTTAAAGCTAACGCACGCTACCAAACTACTGTTAACAGTTTGGTTAGTATCCTTCCAGACCTTCTCTGTATATAATACACAAATATGTACTTGTAGAAGTACACTATACAGTATTTTTGTGTGTGTGTGTGTGTGTGTGTGTGTGTGATGTAACATCAATAGTATCGTATGTATTACAGGTATTGTCTTTCAATTTTTTCCCCCAAACTTTTAACATTGTCTCCTGGAGATCCTTCCATGCCAGACATGTAGGACTTTCTCTTTTTCATTGATACTTAATATTTCATCATGTGTACCATATTCCATCCTCTTGATGAGTATTTTGGTTTTTCCAATTTCATAGTATTACAGTAGCTCCCCCATCATGGAGGATATTTTGCAAGACCCCCACTGAATGCCTGAAACCATGAATAGTACCAAACCCTCTATGTACTATGTTTTTTTATGATCTGATAACAGAAATGACTAACGGGCAGAGAGTATACACTGTGGATACACTGGACAGAGGGATGATTCCTATCCCAGGCAGGATGGAGAGGGATAGTGAGAGATTTTTATTATACTATGCAGAAAGGTTTGAAGTTTAAAACTTATGTTCATTTCTGGAATTTTCCATTTAATATGTTTGTATTGTGGTTGACCTTGGATGACTGAAACCTCAAAAAGTGAAACTGCAGATAAGGGGGTCTACTGTACAAACAAAGGTGCAATTGACATAATTGTACAAGTTATCTTGTGAACACATGTACGTTTCTTTAGGACATTAAAAGTTGGAATTGTTAGGTCACAGGGTATGTGACTTTTAAAATTTAATGGGTGATACACAATTGTCTTTAAAAGAGGCTGTGCCAATTTGTATGCTCACTAGCAATGTATTCCTGTTTTTCCACACCCTTTCCAGTTTTTGATATGTATGCATGCTAAATATTAGTTGGATCTGAGATGGTTTCTTGTGTTTTTATGTGCACTTTCCTTATTTTGCTGAGATGGAGCATCTCTTCATAACCGATTTGTAAAGTTCTTTGCTTATGTGCATTTTCAAAGGGAAAGGGTGTATCACTTCCAATTTCTAAAAGGGAGTAACCAAAAAGTAGAAGACTAACAGCTAGTCTAGCTGGAGTTAATTTTTGTGAAAGATCTAACTTTGTATTTTTTCTAAATTGTTATGCTATCCCATACTATTTATTGAATAATCCATTTGTTCCTTACTAATTTGAATATCACTTTTATTACTTACTCAACATATATTTGTGTTTCTGTATTCTCAGCTCTATTAGAGATTTATTTTTGGCATCAGTCACCTGAGTTATTCTTAACTTGGTTCATTGAATGGTAGCTGATTTTGTCAGCCAAGATAGTAAGTGTGTTGCTTATGAGACAATACACAATATAATTCATGACACATGAATCCTATTCTAGTTAACTTTGATTTAAATCAATTCCATTATCTACAACTTAGAGTACTAAAAATGTGTAAACTTTTCTCAGATTAGTTCCTCTTTTTTAGGTAATACTTCACAGGCTCAATGTCGAGGTGGGAGGCTTTTCCCCTCCTTCTAAAAGTATTATTTGATGTTAAAGCTTTATGGTGATTTAAAGTTGTTTCCTGGCAATATCAAAGGATTTTTACATGGCATGGCAATATTACTGTTGATTTATAAAAACCTTTCATTTAACAAATGATATAAGGTTCACAAACTATAACATATACTCTGAATAAACAATATGGCACTTTAACTTTTACACTTACACTGGACTGAGCTCATTGGAGCACACAAATCATGTCCCAATCATCTTTCTATCCCCAAACATCCAGTACAGGCTGCAGCACCTACATTGAAATAGAATTAAATTGCATGTCAACGTTTTTTAAAAATAAAATAATGAAGCCTAAATTTCTTGAAAACGTCACTTTTAGGGTTTTACAATGTCATACATGTGTCTTTTTAGTAGGAAAACTAGAATTAGACACTGACCTGTTATTATTTCAGTCTCAAGTGTGGGGAAAATGTTCCCTTGCTGTCTCTGATCTCCCTCAGGTATGACCTATCTATAGATACATTGCATGCCTGTGAAATGACAGCAAGAACTGTGATCTGGATAACATTTGGATTGCAGCAGGCAAGAGTACTTTACAGTTGTTATATGGAAATATTGTAGGAATGCAAAAGAATGAAGAGATGAACTTAACTTTTTTATGGAAAAGTTGAACTGTGGCATTTGCCTTGTTTTAAAATTCAGTTGTTTTTATGATCCAAGCACACCTTTTCCTTCCCTCCAAAGGGATAAATATGGCTTCTGTGGACAATGTCGTAGTCTGTAAACTTAGATACTCTGGACCCATGACCGTAGACAATGGGAAAACTCCCCAAACTGCCTAGTCTATCAGTTTCCCTGCTGAGAATGAAAAATAAAGCTAACTCACTCACCATCCAGGTATGCTGAACAAACTCAACAACTAAGTGGACAGCGCCAGTGCAAAATACCAGCGTCGTACTTGGCCATCGCCAATCTGAAAATCTGTCTTATTTTTCTTATTTGATGATTCCATGGCAGGGTGTGGGGGGGAAGCAAGAATGTCTGTGAACTTTAACTTGCTTCAGAGTGCCTCACTTAGCATTTTCATCTATGAACACAGCATGTCATACCAATTGTACTCCACGAAAGATATAGTTACAATAGCACTTGTATAAAGTAATCCTTGCAACCTATGAAGGAAAGCCATACATTTAAAGGGATCTTGCTGTAGAAATTCTGTGAACTGGTACAGAAATACATGACAAAGATTTATCTTGAAATGTTGAAAAGGAGTAAATAGGGTGCAAGTATACATCACTAAATAATAAACTATTACTACTGCTAGGAAATAGAAATATGGATTATTAAGAGGCTTGAAGCAGAAGGAGGTGGGAGAAAAGGTCTAGTTTTGGATAAGCAGGAGACTTAGAAAAAAGAAGCCTGCAGGACTGACCTATGCCAAAGAATAAAAGGCTAAAGCCTAGCAAAACCTATTCTGCCTTGGGTTGTCAGCACCTACAGTGGGAGCCAGAACCAATATTATCCTTTCCAGGGAGCAAGGAATAGATTTTAGGGAGACTTTGGAATCATCCTAATCCTAGTCACTATAAAAGGATTACATTTAGTTTACCTTTAGGGTAGAATTGACACAGAGGCATAGTGACAGCAAAGGTTCCATTCCCCCGACCCTTTTGTTAAATTCTTGAAATTCCTTTAAGGAAACAGACTTTCATTTCACAGATTTATGACTGTTGGAAAGAAAAGACTGAGTCAAACTTTCAAGTATGAGTTGGGACTCTTTAATCTTTTTTTGGAGGGACAAGAAAATAGGCAGCTGGGTGTGGTGGCTCACGCCTGTAATCAACACTCTAGGAGGCCCGGGCGGGCGGGGGAGATCACTTGAGGTCAGGAGTTCAAGACCAGCCTGGCCAACATGGTGAAACCCCGTCTCTACTGAATACAAAAATTAGCCCGGCATGGTGGCACACACCTGTAACACCAGCTACTCAGGAAGTTGAGGCAGGAGAATCGCTTGAACCTGGGAGGCAGAGGTTGCAGTGAGCCAAGATCTTGCCACTGTACTCCAGCCTGAGCAACAGCGAGACTGTCTCAAAAAAAAAAAAAAAAAAAAAAAGGAAATAGGCACCTGATACCTGATACTGGGAATGGGATGTTCATTGTGCAGAGGAAAATGGTACAGAAAGACACAAGACAAACTTCCTTCATGAGCTTCACAAAATTGCCTTTGTAATTTTGCCTTTTCATCGTTTATTTTCTGGATTATCATCCCTCCTAAATTATTTCTCAGCTTCCAGTTTCAGCTACTCTAATCTACCTCCCATCTGCCACTGGAATTGTGCACATCCAGCAGAATTTGAGCACAGTATCCCATTACTTAAAACCATTCAATAAATCATTCTTGCTTTCTGAATAGATGCCAAACTACTAGGTCGGGGGGAAGTCACTGTCTGCCTGTCTCCAGTGCAATTCTGTGGCTGCTCTAGGAGCCTTATTTATGCTCTTAAGCCATTAAGTTCTCTTTTCTTGTGCTTGGAACGCCCTTCCCTCTGGCTCTTATGACCTTCAAGACTCAGGTGTCATGTTTTTGAGGAAACCTACCCTGAAAAAAACCATCCCTGACTGTGTATAGTAACAAGTATTTCTCGCTGCATTATTAGTTGGCTTATTATGTCCTCAAATTGTCAATCTTGAGGGCTGGGTTTTGTCCTTTTCCTAGGATTATTTAAGAAAATTTAGCCATGTCACAAAGTGCTTGTCACTGAGCCATAAAGTTTCTTTTAAAAATGTGACTTCAAATCTTAAAAGTTGTTTCCAGACAATTAGCTATTTCTGGTTCTGCAAAGATAAATTTTCAAGAACAGAGATATTCTGGTACTATTTTTTTTTTTTTTTTTAAGGTCCATGAATTACTGGAGTTTGCAACTTGGAGAAACATAATCATTCACCTGTGAAAATTCTTGTGAATAATGGCAGTTGTGATCCCCAATCACTGGAGGCTTGATTATAAAACGTTATCTCAATACTTCTAAATTAGTATAGGATATTATAAATAGAATTTGAAAAATTCAGCTATTTTGGACAATCAGGAGTTAAGGAAACTGTACATTTAACGCCTCCTGACCCCTACTATTTGTTTTTGGTGTGGCAAGCTGTGAGATCACATTGGAACAACCTAAAATAAATTTTATTTGGGGAAAGTTAGGTTTGAACTGTAGACAATTACCGTATCAGAAAAATTTTTACTTATGATTTATTGGCTAAAACAGAAAAGCTTATGTGGGACCTTGCTCTATGGGCATTACACTGACAGAATTAGATAGATGGCATTCCTGTAAGACTCCAAATAGCTGGAGACTCAAATAGCTGAACTGGAAGTTACTTAAGATCCTAAACAATCAGCTGGGGGAAGGGTTGACAGTAGGGATAGTTTGGATTTTGACAGCAGGGGGGGATGATGGGAAAGCAGAGGGCAGGCACGACAATAATTTTGCATTTTTGAACAATGCACCATGAGTTGAGTATCTTCTGTCGTTACACTGAAAAGCTTATTATTTAAGGCTCTTGAAACATATTGCCAAATTACTTTCTAAAAGTACACAGGAAAGCCTGTCTTTCTATGTTAAGTCCTGCTACTTTGGACACTTATTACAATTCGCTAAAAATATTAATTTGCATTTTTTAGGTTACTAGAAGTTGAACCTTTAGAAACTGCTCTATCTCTTCTGTGAACTACCCATGTTTTCTCTCCTTTTCTATTTTTTTTCTTAATATAAAAGTAGTAATAACTGCTGTTACCATTTTAAACCTTAACATATTATTCATTTCCTTGGAGACTATTACTTTGTTTATAAAGTGTTTTTCCAGCCCCAGAATCAAAATGGAATCCATTTTCACAAAAATCCCACCTCTTTTTCTAAGACTAGTTTTTCTCCACCTGTATTAAATATCACATATCACAGTTAGCACTGGAGGGGCACAGCCAGCAAACCTCTCTGGTTAACAGTCCAACAGCGAAGTTTCACATTCCATTAAGTATCTCACCTGTAGCAGCTCTACTTGGAATCTTACTACACATCCTTAGGGTTGCTTACTCAAGCCTATGTACTTAGTTCCTTTATTTATAATGTTATTCATTAACATTTTGTTTAATGTCTTACAGCGCAACTAGAATAGAAAATATTTGGCAATCTCATGTACATCCCAATTTTATGCCTCGTTTGTGGCTAATCTGATTAAATTTTTACTTCAAATAAACACGTCTTTTAACAGGGAGAACTAACTACTGGTTCTCATTGACTCTGATTAGCTAGCTGGCTACAGATGCAGCGCATATTAATTTCTACAGGCACCTTTCTGAATTCAAGTAAAAGTTTTGGTAGACAAGGATTTCCTACTTCAGTATCACTAACATAATATGAATATTGAGTACAAATATTGCTCACTATTCTTGCATTCTTTAAATTGTTTTAATTTGAAAATTTAAGAACTATCAGTAAGTCATTATTAACAGGTCTTTAAGGAGTATTTTGAATTGTGAAAATACAAATCTAGTCAAATTTTGAACACATATAGAGCCAAATATTTCAACAAAACTGCAGTTTAATTTCAGAAAATGTGTTAAAATATATATTTATACATCAATTTCTGACATACACTTAATGTGTTAGTATACACAAAATGATGCTTTCTTTTGAAACTGTATTTATGAAATGTACATTTTAATTTAAATACTCAGTATACACTGCACTTAATCTGCATGTTGCATTTATTAAATACATTAAAATCTGCAATGTAACAAAACGTTTTCTGCATACGAAATTCAAAACACCATTTTAAATGAACAAAAGATGGCTCACTTTTTTTTTTTTTTTTTTACAACTAGTGTATTGTACACTAGCTCAGCTCCACCAAACTACCTGTTCGTTCTCTTTTATTTGACATTGTTCACAGACTAGTACATATTACAATAAGAGTGCTGGATAAAAACATGAGGTACGAAAGTGGTTCAAAGATTATAGGTCATGCAGATCATGCTAGACAGCAAAGAAAATTGTGACTGAGAAAACACTAAATAAAAATACATAAAGAATGTGCATTATAAAAAAAAAGACAAAAAAAAAAAAAAAAAAAAAAAACCCCCAAAAAACTCCATTACACAGCTTTGCTTCTTTGGTTACAAAGTAGGTTGAACAATTTCACAGCTTTTTATTCCCACCCGAAAAAAAAGTCATACGAAATGTTGAAAAGCAGAGGAATCGTGGCAATTTCTCTTAGAAAGTAGAAACAAATGAACAAAGTTTTCTTCATCAAAATAGCCCAATTATTTATTATATCACAATAACTGGTGACTACCTGTACAGTTGCACTATGTTCTTCATACTTACACTATACAAAATTTACATTCAAGCTGGGTCTTTACTACTGAAAATAAATACCAAAAGTAAATTGCCATTAGTGTTAGAAATATGCCAGGATTCTTTTGTTCAATTATTGCCTAAACGTTTTATCTATTAAATGCAATCCTGTCTTTCACTTCCTTTACTGATACTTATAATTATTCAAAAAAATTAAAAAAGTTCTGTGACATTGTTCATGTACATTATGAAAATAGCAGCCCTGTAATAAATAAAACACAAATAAATGAAAACTTACGTAGGCAAATGTTACTGATATTGAAAGAAAAGTGGCTCTTTAGATGAACTGTTATTTATAATGTGATAGGAAGGCTCAGGGTAAATCCAAGGGTAATAGGAAACATGGGAGAGCCACCAAAACTCTTAAAGACCCCACTCATGCGCACCAGGTAAAATGCAGACTTTGCTCGCTTTAATAAACCCCATTATTCTCCTTGTGTACTGATGACATAGAACTGGACATCAACAGCGCTGCATGACATTTCAGAGAGAGGAAAAGCTCTTGTAGAATGATTGTCTAATACTGAAAAGGCCAAACACACAACCAAAGCATGGCTACTTGCTTTCGTATAAAGTGGAAAGAACACCAGTGGCACACAAGGATAGATTGCTTTCAGTTTTTTTCTTAATGAGGCTTAAGAAAGCTTTATGCTGAGGAGACATTCGGCTGCTGTGGAGGTTGCGTTGGCTGCGGAGGCTGTGCTATCACTGCTTGCTGTTGAGAAGTGCTACCAGGATTGGCCTGTTGGGTTGGGAGTTGGGATAATTGATCATTGTTTGAAAGAGATTTTAACAGTGCATTTTCTCGTTCAAGTAAAGAGTTTCTTTCAACTAATTCTTTTATTTGTTCCTTTAAAACTTCCACTTCTTCTCTTACTGCATACATCAAATGGCTTTTCACCAGATCCTGTGAAAAACAAAATTAGGAATGTCAAAGAGTGAAAAGGTAAAGGTGGTGCTATCCGGTTCTAGCCTACTTGGTGCCGTTTAAGTTTTTATATTAGTTTTCCTGCTCTTGCTTTTAAGATTTCTGCTTTATCTTGACCAAGCCTATGGAAGATGGGTTGGAAAAAACCCAGTTCCCAACTAGAGCAGTAAGCTCAGAATTTTCTTTTCAAAGTTTGGGACAATTTCCAAAAAATATCAGCTTCTTAAACTGTCAACTCTTTAAGCTTAGAATAAAAAAAAAAAAAAAGGTTAAAATCACATGCTTAAAATGGTAGATCAAGAGAACAAAGGAACAATATTCCAACGAAAGCTGTTTGATGTTAAACTAGTCATAGTACTGCTTTAAAGATAACATTTTGGACTTTAAACTTTTAGGATTAAAAAAATAGTTTGAGACTAACAGTCCTGTAAGGTCTCACACCTGTAATCCCAGCACATTGGGAGGCTGAGGCAGGTAGATCACCTGAGGTCAGGAGTTTGAGACCACCTTGCCCAACATGGTGAAAACCCGTCTCTAAAAATACAAAAATTAGCCAGATGTGGTGGTGTGCACTTGTGGTTCCAACTACTTAGGAGGCTGAGGCAGGAGAATCGCTTGAATCTGGGAGGTGGAGGTTGCAGTGAGCCAAAATCGTGCCACTGTACTTCAGCCTGGGTGACAGAGTGAGACTATCTCAAAACAAACAAAAATACCAACTTTTTTTTTGTAGAGACAAGGTCTTGCTATGTTGCCCAGGTTGGTCTCAAACTCCTGGCCTCAACTGATCCTCCCACCTCAGCTCAAGTGCTGGGATTACAGATACTGTGCCTGGCCTACTTACACAGCTTACTTATAGTCTACTTCCATCAGACCTCTAGCTGTTTTTGCTTTAATACTCTTTTTCGCTCTAAAGTATTTTCAATGCTGAAATATTTGGGGAACATGTTGTCTTTAAATATGTATGCCCCCTCACCAATGGTCCTTATCAATGATAATACATGAAATGTGAGATATTCAAATGGGAGAAATATTTACTCAATTAGTATTTCTAGACTAAAAATTCTCAATGTTCTAGCATCTACAACGAAATCTGATTATCAAAAAACATGATTTGGTCATCTTTGGTTTAAATAAATTATTTGTTTTCTAAAATTGAGAAAAGCTAAGTGTTCCATACAACCAACAATCTATGAAATGGGAGAACTGGAAACTTTTACTTACCATTGCTTGTTCTATTTTGTTGTCAATGGCTACAACACCTCCCCCAGATGCACTGGAAAAAATTAGAATATGTCATTAAATTATTCTAAAAAAGTTAACCTCCCTTCCAACTCTTAAAAGAATGTAAAAGACATTCGTGCTTCACTTAAAACCAAATATATAGTAATTTAAAATAGCTTATTCTGTTCTAACAATTTCAGTACTCAAAGCTCTCATTTCTAAAATGAGAGTCTCAGTAAATTGAAGACTTCTACAGGTCCTTCGTAGTACCAACATTTCTAATTTGCCTGTGATATATGTATGCTACTTTAACTCTCAATTGTATTAAGAATTTCTCTGTTCAGTGGTTTTAAAAGGATACATTTTAAATGGGCAGTGCCTTCTCTGTATCTCTTAAATTTCTTCATTAACCAACTATATATTCTAATTGCCTTTCATGTAGAAATTCCAATAATTACTTATTGTAGTAAAATTCAGATGATGGCTTGACTTTTTTTTTTCCTAGTCCTTCCTCTTAGTAAGACTTTTTTGCTATAAGTTTTATAAACATCTAGTTTTTAAAAAAAAATTTTAATGGCTTCTAAAAATGATTCAGAAAGCCTTTCGGCAGGATTGGTTAACAAGAAACTCAACATTCAGCCGGGTGCGGTGGCTCATGCTTGTAACCCCAGCACTTTGGGAGGCCGCGGTGGGAGGATCACTTGAGGCCAGGAGTTCCAGACCAGCCTGGCTAACATGGTGAAACCCCGTCTCTACTAAAAATACAAAAAAAATTAACCAGGTATGGTGGCGGGCGCCTGTAATCCCAGCTACTCAGGAGGCTGAGGCAGGAGAACTGCTTGAACCCAGGAGGGAGAGGCTGCAGTGAGCCGAGATCATGCCATTTATTGCAATCCAGCCTGGGCAACAAGAGCAAAACTCCATCTCACAAAAAAAAAAAAAAAAAAAAAGAAAGAAAAGAAACTTAACATTCTGGCAGACCTACATGTCTTTGTAGGTTACTTGCTGGCAAGAATAACCTACAAGGTTAGAATCACCTATAAGGTATGTGGTTTCGATCAGTTTTTCCTGGGAATAACTGAAAAGTTATCCAGCCTGTTAAGCACATTCCAAGTTCAAATATCACCTTAGCAACTGTACGATAATAACACACAAGGCTGAATAATTGTCCTCTTTGGTGGTTTATATTCTACCATGTATTAAGTAGTAAGAATAGCTGGAATTGATACCCTTTTCTTTTTTTTTTTTAATTTTATTTCAAAAAACAGTTATTAGGTTTTTAAAAATTACTCTTGTAAAGAAAAATCTGATACTTTAGCTTACTGTACCAATACAAAAAGATAATTTTTATATATTACTAAATACTCTTCATAAAGTATACTCCACCTAAGATTTTAGTGCTAAGATACGTGGAAACTACTTTACTTTGATGGTGTGGACCCACAATGTCGTATCAGATTGAGGCTCAGAAATATCCTGTCCTATGATTTCCTGCTATTCATTTCCTATGTGACCATCAGCAAATCACCTATTTAACTTCCCTGGATCTCAGTTTCCCCATCTGTAAAACAAAGGGGTTGATGTCAATGCCTCAAGGGATTTTCCACTTCTAAATCCTTGAAACCTTAAATCATTAGATGGAAAACTAAGTTTATTTGAGCATTAACCACATTAATTACAGCATACTACCTTCACTTCTTGCTGCTACTATTTCTAAGATGAAAAGAGGTTTTGTGTATCTAGTATCTAGAAAGGATTTATGGATCATTAACAAATACTTTATACGTGCTGGGCTTTAAATGCTTTTAGTGAGCTGTGCAAAGTGTGACTATATGTAACTATAAACTACAGAACCACTAAGTAAACCATAAGGCTTTAATATGTACTTCAGTGCCAGATACCATGCAGATATATTCACCACAAATACTGAACACATTTTGGCAAAAAAGACGGTGACAGGCATTTAGATTAGCTTGCTTGGGAATCCCAGATTATACGTTCTATATTTTTATTGACATGGCAAGGAAAGACTGAATTACTTTTAAGTCATTTCATGACTTAAATCATTTGATTCCTTCAACACATTTGGTTTAAATAGCACACCTTAAATACTAACTACAACGTCAGTTTTATGTATTAATAAGCAGTACAATAACAAAAAACCCCAAAACCCTTAAAAAAGGGTTTACTGTTTTGTTTTGTTTTTTTGATAATTAAAATCAGTCAGCAAGTTTTAAAATGATTCCCATAGCCAAGGAAGAATAATTAGCATGCTATTCTTTGAATGCTGATCTAACAAACTCTTTTCCTAAGATCTCTTTTGAAAACAGAAGAAACAGGTTTGCAAGATATAAATAGATAATGATGAAGATGTATCCCTTAACAGGTATTAATATTTCAACTATTAGGTGTTATACTCTAATAGAATAAATCAGTGTCAAATATAATTACTACCACTATAGTGACCTTTAACTATCTTGAAGGCTATTATTCAAGAATTCTATAACCTACTGCAGGGGTCTCAAACTTTAGCACGCACCAGAATCATCTGGAGGTCTTGTTAAAACGCAGGTTGCTGGGCTTCCCCCTCAGAGTTTCTGATTTAGTAGGCATGGAACCAGGATTCTGCATTTCTAACAAGTTCCCGGATGATGTGGAATCTGCTGTCTGACTATGCTTTGAGAACTGCTGGCTTACAAATGAAAGTTATAGGAGGAAAAATTAAGAAGCCTAATTCTATTTTTAAAACTTTTTAGCCTGGTACATAAAATTCTTTATGACTTTGACCTCTGCCTTATACAATCTGTTTTCCTCTTATACCCCATCTGCCTATTGTGTTATGGTCTTATATAACTATTTGCAGTCTGTTGAAATATGTTCTCTCAGGTTTCCTTGGCTTTGCAGAAACTGCTCCCTCAGCTGGAAGTGCTCACAGTTCCAATTCATCTGGCTATCTTACACCTGTCCCTTAAGATGCTCCAGTGCCATCTCTTCTGTGATGCTGTTTGATTTTCTAAGGTAGAGCCAATTACTCCATCCCTTCTGGGGTCTACCAATCTTCGCAAACTTTTTGTAGTGCAAAAAGGCAGAATAGCAAATTCTGGCTCCTCCATATACTCACTATATGGAAATTATTTAACCTTTCTAGACTTCAGTTTTTTCATTTAAAATAAGGATTATATGCCAATTGTGAGGATTAAATGAGTTTAAATAATGCTCAGCATAGTAGCTGGCACACTGAGCACTCAATACAGACAGTGATTACTTTGAGTATTATAATACTACCACTGTTGATCCTATTAGATTGAGCTCCTTGTGAAAGGTTCCATAACTTCTTTACCTTTGTGAGTAAGTGAATTCAGTGCTTAGCACACAGCAACTCAATGCATACTGACAGTAATTAGATATGATAGACTTGAAACAATTATTGGTTCATATGAGGAAGGCATTAAAATTCTTTAAGTTCAGATAAATCAGTTCTCAAAGTGTAGTCCCTGAACTAGAAGCATCAGCATCACCTGGAAACTTGTTAGAAAGGTAAACATTTGGACCCACCCCAGATTTACTCTTGAGGCGGGGCCCCGTAATCTACTTTAAAAAACTCTCCAGGCGATTCAGATAGAAACTAAAGTTTGAGAACCACTGCTTTAAACAGCCAGATTTACAATGAAGACACCAATATGGTAGTCTTAAGCAAATAAGAGACTATTTTATTTCAAGATCCCAGAATATGGTTTAAAAATACTGTTTCAATGAGGGTATCAAGATGTTTTCTATTATGTTCAAAGTTATCATAGTGAGATTTGACTCTCTTTTAAAATGAGAAAGATCAACTGAAGCAGAATCAATAATTTCCTTCCTTCACCTAATATTGTAATACTATATACCTTGTTTTCCTTTTAATTATCACATTCAGCACATTATATTTTGATGGTTAACCAGTTTCCAAACTTAAGCTCCCTAAGAAAACGCTTTCTGTCTTTATTCCCAGCACAAAGTATATATACCCAGTAACCTATAATGGTGGTAGTATAAACAAATATTTCAGACTAGTGTGTATATGTATATACACACTCAAACTGAAATACGTCAATTTTAAACCAAGTGTTACAATTACTGCCACAGAAGCATGAGCGAAAAATGAGTTCAGAATTTTCTTTCTTAAACTATTATGGTAAACTGGAAGTGCTAAATAAAGTCAAAAGATAATTTTTAAAAATAAACTTTCTATTTACTATGAATTATTCTTAGAATAAAAATCAAGCATTTATTAGCATTTATAGATGCATTAAAACTTGTGGATATGGAGAGAATGAACAGAAATATAGAGCTGTGGAAAGTAAGAAAGACCTATAAGAAAGTATTTATTTACTGGAATTGCTGCTCCAAAATAAATAAATGAGCTTCAATTCAGTGTTTAAAGCTAATTATACTTACACTCACAGAAAAAGTAAAACTCAAAGTATCAATGCTACAGTAAGACAGGTTGGCTTTCCATGCTGTTCATCTTTTAATTGATCCTAACTGGTTCCCCACCACAGCTTTTCCTCCTAGGTTTCCTTACTCTTACAATGAGATTACTTGCAACATCACTGAGAAAGCAAGAGGACGGATGAAGAATTTCCAACTTCACAAGTTAAAATCACTAAAGAAACAGGTAATCTAATTTAATTTTTTGTTTTGAGACAGTTTCACTCTTGTTGCCCAGGCTGGAGTGCAATGGCGCAATCTCGGCTCACCGCAACCTCCTCCTCCCAGGTTCAAGCGATTCTCCTGCCTCGGCCTCCTGAGTAGGTGGGATTACAGGTATGTGCCACCACGCCTGGCTAATTTTGTATTTTTAGTGGAGATGGGGATTCTCTAATGTTAGTCAGGCCGGTCTCGAACTCCCAACCTCAGGTGATCTGCCTGCCTCGGCGTCCCAAAGTGCTGGGATTATAGGCGTGAGCTACACGCCCGGCCTTGATCTCTATTTTTAAAAAACTATGAGAAACCAACTTTTTTCTTTATCTGTAGTAATGTGGACACAGACATCATGACTACTTATTTAAAATAAAAAAATTCAGCCTGGGCAACATAGTGAGAACCCATGAAAGAAAAGAAAGAAGAAAAGAAAAGAAAAAAGAAAAGAAAAAAGAAAGCAAGCCCATGGTCCCAGTTACTCAGAAGGCTGTGTGGGAAGCTTGCTTGAGCCCAGGAGTTCAGGGTTCATCACTGCACTCCAGCCTGGGTGAGAGAGCCAGACCTGTCTCTAAGAAAAGTAACTACTTCTCTTTTTCCCAAAATGGACATATTTTGACTACTTTGTCTTTCCATCTTCCCCTAGATATAAATGCTAATTAACAAATTAACAAGATAGAGGAAAAGAAAACTTAATGATTGTCTACTTTAGGGCAGGCACACCTTATCTTAATGAGTCCTTACAACAAGCCTGAGCAACATTCTCATTTTACAGTTGAGGAAACTGAGGTCAAGTAACTTGCTCAAAGACACAACACTAGGAACAGGATTCGAACCTGGACCTAATGTCAAAACACATGTATTTTCTTCCATAATAGTAAGACTGTGAAAAAATAATCTCTAGTGACCTGAAATAAATCCAGAATTACATATATTATTAAGAATGCTTTAATGAAGTACCAAATGTTAAGTTGTGAAACCATAAGCACGGATCCAAAGATTAAACCATGCTCAGAATATGCCATTTATCTTATCTGGCATATTCCTAGAAGAGGTTCAGCTCTGAGAATAAGGGAGAGAACCTCTTAGAAAAGGCACTTGCTTAGTGATCTTTTCATAGCCAATATAGTTTACCTAATTGCCAAGAACGAAAATGTTCTTCTGGTTTGTTAGAAAGCTGAAGATGTCTTAAAAATATTATGTATCTTTAATTAGAATACTGCAATAAATAAATAAATAAAATAAATGCCTTGTTTTACTCAGACTCCTCTAACTTTGCATTGAGTTACAATCACAACTATAAATGCACTACAGGAACTCTCCAAATTACACAAATTTTTTGTAATACAAACTCCTTTGAGTTGGCAAATCTGGCGTACTTCATGCTCACCCCTCCTTGCCCAAATCAACTAAAACTGATTCTTCAGAAACGCACAAGCAGAAGGAAGCTATACCTTTCTTTGGGGGCAGTCCTCAGGAATCATATACTGTTTCCAGTAAATCATCTATAACCTTTATTCCACCCACTCCCATCTCCCAAAATAAGCACTGTAATAACATCATTACTACTAAAATGCATTACTTCTAACCTGGGTAACATTTTGCCTATTCTCTAACAAATGCATGTTTTGTTTTTTAGAAAGAAAATTAAGAAAATGCAAGTCACTGATTACAAAGGAATAAATCGAATAAATCTACAGTTCAGCAAGCTTGTGAGGTTATATATAATTTTAAAAATCCACCACTCTTCTGTAAGAGGGAACTAAAAACATATTTATAGCTTACTCAAGAACAAATAACAATTTTCCTTTCAAAAGGGCCTAAATAAATAAAATTCATGTAGACAATCTCTAGCTGAATGCAAACCTCTATGGTGAAGAATAAAAATTGGGTGAAGTTAATAATAAACTAAGAACTCAAAATGTTATGTTATTCTAATTATTGACCATCAGTTCTACCAATATAAAACAAATAATGTTTAATTTCATGATTAAAAAAAAGAAACCCAAAATGCCCCATAGAGATTATTATTAGCAGTAACACAAAATAAGTTATTTTAAAGCTATTATTCATCCTGAGCAAGCAGGTAAAATTTCTACTTACAAAACTTAAGTGTTACTTTTTTTCAAGTAGCCAGTCCTGCAATGGTGTGATAAATGCTTTTACCAAGGAACTATTAAAAACCCAGTTAAATACTTATATAATGATTGATTTTATTGTCAGCATCTTCTACAAAAACCTTGTTCACCAATGCCCTCGGCATATTTTAAATTTATATTGTTAATTTTATCAAATGGCTAGCCAGTAAAGCGTAGATGAAAGAGCATGCAATCTATACGAAGTCCATCTCCTACCTTAGACTCCCTTTGTCTAGAATCAGTCTTATCATCTGTACTAAGAACTTTAAATAAAGCCATTTAATTAGAATTTCTTTAATACTTTGGTGAGAGAGGACTATGTAACTGCATGCCTAATTTTTTTTTTAAAGTTAAAAAGTCTCTAATAATTTTCCTAAAATCTGTAAGACCAGATGCCCAATAGAAAAATGGAGGGAATTCACACTGAACATTAACAAGAAAGACATGAAAAAAGATTCAACATCTGAATCATAAAATAAAAATACAAATTAAAACTATAATGTAATACTATTTTCCAAAACAGATTTCTCTCCTTTTCCCTCTCTTCTCTCCCGACCTCCCCTTAATTATTCACTCTTTAAGCCAGCAATCATTCATCTGGGAATTTATCCTCTAGATACTTTATATACATAGCAAATAATGTATTTAACAAGGCTACTCATTACAACACTGTTTATAACAGCAACACTTCTGGTTAAATGAATCATGGCATAGCCATCCATTCAATTAAATAGTATGCATCTATTAAAGAACCATGAAGATACTTTTCTAAGTACTGAGATGGGAATAATGTATTCTGGAGATCTTTAAAAGTAAAGGTACAGATGTGTGTACAATACATTATAATTTACATTAAGGAAGATAATACACATTGGTTTTCTTATATACACATAAAGAAGGATATACACACATTAAGGAAGTGGCTATCTGTTTGGGAAGGCAGGCGGATGCAGGACAGAGATAGAAGCAAGAGTACTTTTACTACATCTTGAAGAACAATGAAAACCATGTTCCAAAATGAAAATGACTCATGAAGGAGCTATCTTGTACAGTGTTAACTCCAGACATGAACAAATGGCAGACAGGAAAAGTAATGATAGAAAATAGGAAAGGGAGAAAGGAGGGAAGAGGTGCTAACTCTATTTTCTCTAGGAACTATTTCATTCTGCAAGATAAGGTACTATATTCAACAAACAAAACAATGATCAACGTAAGTGACATCTGTGATTTGTAAAAATTCCGTTTCTTGGTTTAGAGTGAATTATAACCATCTGCAAATATGATGTAAATTATGATTATAGCTCCCAGTACAGTGATTTCTGTTTATTCAAAGTAAATCTGGTAAGCAAATGATAAAAATCTGCGGTAAAGATCTATACTACAAAAAGTTATGTAAACTTACACAATAAAAACTACATTAAAAATTTATCCCCCAATATATATACAAGATTAAAATTAACATTATCTTCTTTATCCAGATCTCTTTCACATTTCCAAGTTATGATATTTTGGGGGGATCATTTTAATATTTGGTAGTAAAATTCTGATAAAATTACATTTCTCTTGTAGAGCCATTTTAAAGAAACTTCATATTAAAACTAGCTGAACTAAAAATCGACGAAAATATTCAAAATCGAAGAGATAAGAACTTAGTCTGGAAAAATTGAAGACTGGCACAAAAGTAAAATTTGCACAGCAGTTTCACTATTTATGCAGTCCAAATATTCCAAACAAAGTTAAATATCCTATTTCAAGTTAACACTTAAATGTTATAATAATATAGAGTTACATTTATTTAAGATACTTGACTTTGTGTGCTAGCTAGTTGTTGTTTTTTAGAGATGGGGTCTTGATCTGATGCCCAGGCTGGAGTGCTGTGGCATGATCATGGTTCACTGCAGCCTCAAACTCCTGGGCTCAAGCAATCCTCCTACTTCAGTCTCAGTCAACTGAGCAGCTGGAACTACAGGTGTGCGCCACCATTCCCAGCTGATTTTTAAAATCTGTTGTTTAGAAACAGGGCCTCATCCTGTTGCCCAGGGTGGTCTCTAACTCCTGGGCTAAAGCAATCCTCCCACCTCAGCCTCCTGAGTAGCTACGATTACAGGAACCAGTCATCCTACCTAGCATTATTTCTTATTAGAGGAAATCATTACTTCTTAATAGACTAACAATAGGCAAGGTTTAATAGGTTGAAAAGATTATTTCCTTCCTCTGAGTAAGATCTAAGAAACGACAGGATAAAGGGATATGAGGAGGGTGGCATTTTCCTTGATATTGAAGTACTTAACATTTAGAGCAGGCTCTCTTGAAAGAAATTTCATTTTACTGTTTACATGGCAGCAACTACCTAATCTGATGACAGTATATTACTGGGGAGTGAATAATACATACCAAGTAATTGGTAATACATACCAATAATAAGCTCAAATTAAAAACTTGACACTATAATACCTGCTACTTTAAATTATTTCTTGGTGACTGGAAAAATAGTATAAGACTGACAGTTACCTAGACTTAGATGTACACTGGTACCTCAGAGGAAAAAAAGGGTGAGAGGAATTAGAAAATATTTCAAGTTTCAATTGAAGCACACCGAATCTTGAGAGATCAGTGAGATGGTAAGGGAAAGAGACTATCTATGACAAAGAAAATGCTAAGGATGCCTAGGGCTTTATTCTTGGAGCAACTAGGAGTTGGCTGGTGTATTACAGAAGGTGGCTACATTTTGGGGAGGATGAAGTGGGGTGGGGAGTAGGTGGTGCAAATAAAGATGTGCAAATAAAGCGCTGCAAATAAAGATGAGAAAAGAAATTTAAGTTTCACTTGGGACTACTGAATTTGGAGACACGGAAATGTAGAATCCTGTTGGAGAAATACAGAGAGAAGGCTGCTGGAAATAGGTATTGAGAATTCCAGAGTCGTCTCTGGCCTAGAAATCTAGATTTGAAAGCTGTAAGAATGCAGTACACGGCTCAAACCATAGGAGAAGACAAACCTGCACAAACAATGAAAAGACAAGTGGGGCCAAAACACTGGAGAACACTAACATGTAAAGAGTCATGGAAAAAGATGGGCTTGGGAAGAAACTATTCTTAGGAATGCTACTTATTCATCTAATGGCCTCACATTTGCCTCCTCATTCTCAACATATTATTTCTTTTTATTAAAGTCATTCTTATTTAGATACCTTGTTTAATATCTTCTCAATCCCATTTCTACAATGAGACTTGACTAAAGTAAAAATGAGACTATCCCCTTTGGTATATGTATATACCAAAAGCCAAATACCAGTGAAAAGTACATAATTTTTGCTCATCTTTTCATTTTGTCTCTTTCTTTTCTTTATGACTATTTCTTGAAAGTGCAGAAATGTTAGTTAAAATAGCTTTTTAGAAAAAGTGTAATTCTATGAACAATGTATTTGACAAAGTAAAATTAAATTAGGCTAGTCACTAGGATTTCGTGACTACAATTTGCTCCGAAGTTATTAACTAATTTTTCTTTGCTACTTTAAGTCTCCTTCCTAATCTGTCCCCCAAAGTCCAAGTACAGTAATAAATAAAGGTTGTCACGGAACCGTTTCAAAATAGGGCGAAACTCACAAGAATATCATCAGGTTTTTAAAGAGACAGTTGCTTGATTCTGATTTAGACTAAAGGGAGAGCACCAAGCATGGTCATCATTCCTTAGGGAAATGAACAGAATATATCATATTGGGGGTGGGGGGGAAGCCTAGTCTTTATTTTTAATAAACCAATGAATGTTTTCCATTTGGAATATTTTCTAAAATTATAGTGGATTGGGTTCGAGCAAGGAATTACATCTTTCTTTTTAAAAATGTTTTTTTGTTGTTTGTAGAGACAGATCCCACTCTGTTGCCCGTGCTAGTTTCAAACTACTGGGCTCAAGCGATCCTCCTGCCCTGGCCTCCCAAAGTGTTGGGATTATAAGCGTGTGCCACTGTACCCAGCCAAGGATTACACTTTTCACTTTCAACAAATACAAAGGCAACGCTCTAAATATAGGCCTTGAAGAATTAAAGTTGACTACGTTTCAGTTTACTATCTCTTGTCTAAAGTATTTTCTGTTCTCTACTTCATTCTGGGGTCAGACATTGAGGGGTAAGACAACCTCTCACTCAGCAGTTGCCTAGCCTAAGCAAAAAGTTGAATTCAGAAAGAATAAAAAAATGGTTTAAAAGCATAGGCTTTAGAATTAGACTAGGTTTTTTTTTTTTTTTTTTGGAGACGGTGTCTTGATATGTTGCCTAGGCTGGAGTGCAGTGGCACGATCTCAGCTCACCACAACCTCCACCTCCCGGGTTCAAGTGATTCCCCTGCCTCAGCCTCCGAAGTAGTTGGGACTACAAATGCACACCACCATGCCCAGTTATTTTTGTATTTTCAGTAGGAATGGGGTTTCACTATGTTGGCCAGGCTGGTCTCGAACTCCTGACCTCGTGATCCACCTGTCTCGGCCTCCCAAAGTGCTGGAATTACAAGTGTGAGGCTAGCTGACTTTTAATCCAAACTCCACCCACTTACTGGTGGGGTGATCCTAGCAAGTTAACATACTGAAACTAGTTACCTCAACTATAAAATGGGATACAGTTGTACATATATTAAAGGACTGCTATAAGGATTATGTGAGACTGTTTACAACAGCACACACAACAACCCAATTAGTTCCTTTTATCATTTGGATCAATTTGGATTTTGACACTTTATAAGGTCTACTTTCCCAGTGTATCTTGGGAAAATTAAATAAGAGTTAATCTCCCAATGCAGTGAAACATGAATAAAAATCAATTATGATTAGTATTAAGAAACAGGTTTTATATTTATGTTTCACCCAAAATAAAATCCTAGTTATTCCTTAATAAATTGATTTTTTTGTATTCAATTAGATGTTAAAGATTTAATGCAGCCACAAAATATATGTTAACAAAAATTGTTTGACTTGAGATTTACATTTACAAAGCTTATTATTGTTATTATTAGTATTATTTGAGACAGAGTCTTGCTTTTGTCACCCAGGCTGGAGTGCAATGGCATGATCTCTGCTCACTGCAACCTCTGCCTCCTGGGTTCAAGTGATTCTCCTGTACAAGGCTTATTAAACACAGGATCCCTGTGGATTGGACGTCAATAACGTTCTTATGGATCTTCTTTGGGATCTTGGTGTTTCATTATTTAGAGTAAAATAAACTTATCTTACTGTGGGAAATTTTTCCAAAAGCCACTGAAATATAACCAATTTAATTCAAATAAAAATTTCCAAAAAAGGGTATTTAAAAATATCCCAGGTCTTCCCTTAGTACTGTTATATGAAAATTCAACACTAAATATTACTAAAAGCAAGTAAGAAAAGTGGTATAAAGTGTTGTCTGCTTTTAAACAAATTATTACCTTAGCTAAGAATCACTGCTTTAGAATTACCTTATTCAAAAAGGGATTCTGATGTAAAGCAGAAAACAGCACTACTATAAAATCTAAAGGGTCATTAGGTTTTTTTCACTCAAGCAAAACTGTACTCAAGTAGGCACATTTTCAGAGACAAAAAGTTTGACATCCAAGTTTTTATCATTTCAGTCTAGATTCATGTCCTTGAATTCTTTTAGGCAATAACAATTCTAATAATTAAGACATGGTGAATGATAGAATTTTACAACTGTTTGTGTGAAATCTTTTATGATGAATTCTACACTTACATCATGACCTGAAATTTGTTAAATCGATTTAGATTCCAGAGATAAGACTGTCACTTGAGATGGAATGCTCCACCTACATTTTCCTTAGCCTTCTTCCTTTCTTGCCAACAGGCTCCACTTCTCTGATTCATCCATGATTTTTTGTCTTTATCAAATGTTCCTTTCTCTTGAATTAACCCTTAAAAGCAGAAACTGTCCATCTCCAGGATCTACTTATTACAACACTACTCTGCATATAATTGATAGTAAACATATTACTTGAAGAAAAAGACAGAATACAACTTACAATATATTATCTAATATATATTTTTATAAGTTTGGTATAAACAGATGTTATATTGGGCTCATCATGCCAGGACAAAGATCTAAGAAATTAACCAACTATTTAAACTATTAGAAACCAATTAAGAGTATCGCTGGAACAGAGTAAAATATGGGCAGACCTCAAGACTTTTTTTCTCGCTAATAAAGGTAAGTTTTTGATGTTCCTTGAATCTGGTTGTTACCCACTGAGAAAGAAGAAAAGTGTGCCAGTTTCTATACAGTATAGGCAACTGACGTAAATAGAAAAACGGTTTTAGGTTTGAGTAACAGAAAAGGGCTAGGCTCTATGAATTTCCAGGTTACCGTTGCCATGGCCAGTAAAACTTGGTAACTCCATATACTGATCATGATGATGACTAAATCATAGAAGACTTCATGGACAATAAAGTGGATGTTAAAAACTCTTAATGATCTTAAGATAGAAACCTTGACAGAGACTTTTTTACATTAGAATCATGGATTTAAGGAGAAACCATTTGTAAATCTAGTGAAAAGCTTGGTTGTATAATCATGCCTCATAGTATCTATTCATGGGTTCTCTCAGCTGACTAATCTTACTTTCTATTCAATCAAAATTAGGTCTACAGGGAGAATTAAAAATCCTAAAGGCTTTTGGTCAGATAAAAAAGACAATTCAAACTACCATGCCTTTAAGCATGACTCATGAATAAGTGCAAGTTCTATGTAAACTAGACCCAGGAGTCTGAAGATATTCACATTTATTTCACTCTTTTTACATTGAGGATCACGTCACACATAAAGGTTTCCCACGAAGTCCTTGTATCATCATCACAATCAATAAGTAGAGAAACGTCCTTGTGATCTCTAAGGTATTAAGCAATGTCTCCTTATCCATTTTTGAAAAAGAACTTTAGGACTATGTACTAAAACCAGTGACTTACGGCCATGAACTGGAAACCACATTCTTGATTATAGCAGCTATGAAAATACAGAAATAACTAGAGGATGTATCCAGTTCAATATCTCCACAGACTTTTTAGTGCTGCTTACATATGCTTTAAGTGATGGCAATCATTTGATTTCTCTGCTTCACATTTCAAGATTCTGTTTTACAGAAAGGGTTTATGGGAGGTTTATAAATACAAAAAGAGACCAGGATGCAAAGTAAGATATCACTGGAGGTGTTGAGAGACTAGATGACAACTTGGAAGGAACACTAGACATGATCCAAGTACAGGATAGGTGGTTAGAATAAATGACCACTAAATTCCCTTCTAACTCAGCTTTATAATTCAAAACTCAGAAGATAAATTCGGAGAGGTGGTATTAAATAAAAGGGCATTGGTTCTGGAGTTATACCCACTTTGGAATCCCATCTCTCATATTATTTTATAACACACAGTCTTGCTGTCTCCCAGGTTGGAATGCAATGGCGCCATTATAGCTCTCTGCTGCCTTAAATTCCTGGGCTCAAGTGATCCTTCTGCCTCAGTGGGATTACAGGCATGTGCCATGATGTCTAGCTAATTTTTCTTTTTTGCGGGTAGGGACAGGGTTACTCAAGCTGCTCCTGAACTCCTGGCCTTAAGCAGTCCTCCTGCCTTGGACTCTCAAAGTGCTGGGATTACAGGCTTGAGCCACTGCACCAAAACTGAGATATGACTTTAGACAAGCTAATATTTAGCCTCCCCAAAGGACAATAATAGGACCGGGTACTGGGATTCAGAGATAATGCATTAGTATCTGGCACATGGTAAACACTTACTATGTTACCTAATAACTTGCAGTAATAATTTATAGTGGTCAAAATCTAAATGTCATGAAATACACAAGAAACACTGACTTAGGAGTTAGGTAATGTGGTTTCTACATTTGAGTCTTGTCTCTAATTCCATACAATAATCTCTAACATTATTTTCAAATACCAAATTTTGTGATGCTACATTCCAAAGGGGTTGTAATGAACTTAAAACATTTATCAGACACGGGGGATACGTCAAATAAACATAATTCCAGAGTTTGTGAGTTTACAATTAGTGCAGGAGATATACAAGATGTTAAGGGTGATAAGTGCTAAGACAGAGCAAGATCTGAGAGGGTGTTCTGGGGCCACATAATCAAGCTCTTGGATCAGGAAAGAGGAAGTGACACAGTTGGGTGGAGAAAAAAAAGACAGGTACAAAAAAATGTTCCAAGTAAAAAGAACAGTAGGTGCAGTTGGCCACATTAGAAAACTCAAACGACAAGGACCAGTCAGAAGGTTGTTGCATTTTCACATAAGAAAGGATAGTGCACTGAATGGGGACAAGAGATGGATAGGCTGGCAAAACACTCAGGAGGCAGACATGGCAGTACTTTGTGATTAACTGGCTATGAGAGATCAGGGAAGTTTGAATGTAAGGAGAGACACCTAGGCTGGAAGTAATGGGTTTGAGCACCTTAGAGCACACAGGTGACTTCCTATAGCATAAAGATGGTATGTGCCTGGAAGCCATCTATAAGCTCTTATTACGATGAAGAATGTAAGAAGACGACAGCATTCTGATGACTTCTTTATTTATTTATTTATTGAGACCAAGTCTCACTCTGTTGCCCAGGCAGGAGTGGAGTGGTGTGATCATGGCTCAATTGCAGCCTTGACTTTTCAGGCCCAAGCAATCCTCCCACCTCAGCCTCCCAAGTAGCTGAGACCACAGGTGTGCATCACCATGCCCAGCAAATTATTTCTGTAGAGATAACGCCCTATGTTGTCCAGGCTGGTCTTGAACTCCTGGGCTCAAGTGATCCTCCCACCTCAGTCTCCTAAAGTGCTGGGATTATAGACATGAGCCACCATGCCCGGCCTCCAATAATATTTAAAAGAACAGACAGAAGGGAAAGCCTGCCAACTGGTCTGAGAAGCAACAACCAGCAAGGCAGAAGGAAAAACAGGAGGGAATGGTATCACAGATAACAAATATCAGTTAAAAATTAAAACCTATCACGTATCAGTATTAGCTTTAGTTTTAACTAAATAGTTTAAAAACTATTGAAAATCTACTTATCTACCATGATTGCAACTATTAATATATACGTATTCCAAGTCTGGGAATATGCAAACAGTAAGATGGTAATTGTTAAAAACTTAAGGATTAAGTATGATTATTCTTATTCTATTTTCCAAATTTCCCAGTTTGAATTTTGAAAAGGCAAACATATTACTACTACAGAAGTTGGGGTACAAATGTATTATTTAAAAAAAAAAAAAAAAGACTTTTAGATAGAATTCTCATATTCTGATGACCTATCAAGTTGTGCATTTTTAACTATGGTGCTAAAGAAACAGTTTATACTAGATCTGCAGACTGTTTCAACATCACTCAGAAGCAAACAAATTTTAAGCAGTACTATTTATTGTAGATTCAACCTTTTATTATTAACACTTAAAAATCGGGAAAAGGTTATAAGGCGTGGAGCTCATCTGAGAGTAAAATTAAACCAACAAAAAGGATATGACAAAGTATAAGAGAAAACAAAACCAAAAAATATCATGTATCCCCCAAAGTTAATTTTGCCTGATAAATGCTTTAATAGTGGGCCAAAAAAAGAGGTTTCTCAATAGAATTATTCACAACTGAAGGCAAATGGAAAACTCTCACATAGCATTTAATAAGGGTTTTATATGCAATATATCCCACTATCCCAAGAAATATCTGCAGTTCAAAGCTGCTTTTTAAATCAATGCTTCCTAGTGTTTGCTGTTTATAAATCCTAAATATGAAAGGATGAGTTCCTTAATAACACTATTCTAATAAGTACTAAGACTTTTCTTAAAAAAAAAAAACATATATTTGCATATATTCATAAGCATTAAATCTGAAAAGAATTTATTTTTTAATGCAATTAATACTTAACTTTTAGATAGTAAGCAACCTCCAACATTTATTTTTTGGCAAATACTTTAAAAGATAGTTTTGTAATGGAGGAGGACCCATTGCTACTTAAGTTCAAGATAAATCAAATTTATGAATTCACATCTTCATACAATATAAAATTCTCCTTTATCTTATCCTTCAAGTTTTCAGAGGATATCAGCATACCAGCATACTGATACCCAGGTTCCAGTTAGTAATAAGATTTGAATTCTAGCTCCAGAACTCAACGGCTATGTGGCTTGAGCAAGTTACTTAACTTCCCTAAGCTTTCAATTTTCTTCTCTGTAAACTGAGGATATTGATAATGTCTATTAATATATGACTTTGTGAAAATTAAATGAGATAACGTGCCAAAAATATTCAGCACAGTGCCTGACACTCAGTGGCCAAAATACAACTACTTTGCAGAAAAATCCAATTGACCCTTGAGCACAGAGACTGACAGTACGAAATTCCTAAACTAAATGTGGCTTGGCTCTGATTTGTCCCATCAGTCTAATGGGCATTTATAGTAACCCAGCACTGAATAAACATCAGTAAGAGTCATAGGATCAATGCTCTTGCAAGAAATTTTTCACGAGTCATACTTAGGTGTCTAACAAGGATTGTCCTTTTGACACAAAACATTCACTAGCAATGTTTCCTAACTGTTTTTGACAGACAAAAATTTGACAAACGCCCTCAAAAAAAAATCTGACAAATGCTCTGACCCTTTCACAGAAAAGTGAACATAAAAAAATTCTACCCAAAATTCCACATGGTTCATGATCTCCTGAATCCCAACCACTGACTACTAAATATGGATATCCTGTACTAGAGAAATTAGAAATTATTTTCCTGATTATCAAAGTTATGTAGATTATAGAAAATAAAGAAAATACAAAAGTATATGGAATAAGAGATAACTTAATTAGTTTGTTGTATTTCCCTCCAGACTACTATTGATTGTAATCACTAGCTTAAGGGACTTAAGCTTACAGAATGTAATGAAATCATGGAATACTATATCAGAAACAATTTAGAATATTATTCAAAAGGCAGAATGGGCAAGGGATAAAATAACATGTCTCTGGTTAAGGATAAAGTTGGAATATATATATATAGTGGCCTGTTTAGCTGATATCAACCCATACCTTCTGGCTTTTTTGGAAAATAATTAATTTCAAATAATTCTTGACTGACATGCAGGATATGTATACCACACTTTAATGAAAACATGAATTCTATGATTATATGACCTTGGACAAATAATCCAGACTCCTTTTCTTCATCTACAAAATATTATGATCTTCGGATTAAAAGGTATAAGGTCTTATCCTGAGCTAAACTCTACCCTTCCAATGGTCCCCCTACAAAATACGGCTGTATAAAACAAAGCAAAATAAGAAAGTGCATAAAACAAAGTAGTTTTTTTCTAAGCAGAATACAATTCTGAGAGAAAATTAATTTTCAGGGAATATAAAAAATGTGCAATGACTTCTAATATATCATTTTCATATGATATCAGCATCTTAGGTATTCTCAATGTAAGAACTGAAAAAATTTTCTTGGCTTTATTTTAGACATTTAGAGGAAACATGTCTTTTATTAAGAAATAAAATCCCCCAAAGCAATACAATTAAGCTATATATTATTAAGAAAAATGGATTTTTTTTTTAAAGAAAAGATGAATATATTATTTCTCAAATATCTCCTGGTATAACACCTAGAAAGTATTTGGGTTCTTCACTATATTGTAGGCATCTACAGCAGATGCAATAGCAGTATTTTAATAATCTTACTATAATACAGGATTTCACTTTCTTTTTTTAAACTGATGTATTTAGTAAACACCACTGCAAAGATACGGTCTTCAGCCTCAAGAGACTTTGAAAGGCTTACATACTCCAAATATTTAAAATTCCAAGTTTTAACTTATATTTAATATTGTACTCTTACACAATGTGCTCATTTTGTTCATAAATATTCATCTCAATACAATAACATCAGGTATAATACATAAAATCTAAGCCATTAAGTCTTACCAATTTATGACCTGATGACACTCTTGTGGACAACATTCAGTCCTTAGAAGCTAGAATAACCCTCCAACCATGTGAGGGCATCACAACTTTTAAACTTTCGGCTTTCGATCATTATTATGTCACATTCCTCCTCCGATGCTGAATTCTAAAAAAAATTCTAGCAAAGAGTTTAAGTAAATAAGTGTTTTAATCAAATAGCCTTTAAAAATCTTTTATAGCAAAATTTTATGTTTTACCATGATTATACAACTGATATTTTGTACTTAAAAAATGAAAATAAATTTCATATTTGATCTGGAAAATTCAAACTTTAAATTTCAACATGGATTTTCAGGCCATCAGGATACTTGTTAGTAAAGAGTAAAGTAGAAATGGAACCAATTAAAGGTTTAAGATCATGATCCAGAAATTATGATTTAACACCATAACCTGATACAGACAGCTTTGTAGTCCTGTAGAACGGCATTTGAGTTCTATTGTTTGGTCCACATCCATGTATATGAGTTTCTTATTTTATTTTATTTTATTTATTTACTTATTTAGAGACGGAGTCTCACTCTGTCGCCCAGGCTGGAGTGCAGTGGCGCGATCTCGGCTCACTGCAACCTCCACCTCCTGGGTTCAAGCAATTCTCCTGTCTCAGCCTCCTGAGTAGGTGGGATTACAGGCACGTGCCACCACACCCGGAGAATTTTTTTCTTTTTTTGTATTTTTAGTAGAGACAGGGTTTCACTATGTTAGCCAGGATGGTCTCGATCTCTGACCTCGTGATCTGCCCACCTCGGCCTCCCAAAGTGCTAGGATTATAGGCATGAGCCACCATGCTGGGCCGAGTTTCTAGACTTACAGCGTGGGTGGCTGGATCAGTAACAATCCATACCGATCATTTAAGTGCTTAAGAAAGAATTCCATTTTTATATCTAAATCTTCATCTGTCTCTACTATCCCCGATTTCGAAAACAGACAACATAATGGCAAGAATTAAAATTTTATTATGTGCTTTATGTAATTGACATAACAATGTATCCTATGCAGCAGTGGTCCCTATTGCTTATCTGTATATGGGCAGGGAAGAAAACTGGAGGAAGGATGATTTAATAATGGCAAAAATCACTTCATTAAAAATATCGTGTTAAATTTATTAAATTTTACCAGAAGGTTTTCAATTGGGCATCTATGCTAATCACTGAAGAATAGTATCATTAATAACATTTCCTGTCTGATAAGAATGTACATTTATATTTTTGGTTGCCAGTAATCCACAGAAAAGGAAATCCATGGATTTGTGGGCATAGTTTTGCCTAATTTAACTCCCTAAATAAAACACTATAAAGGGGCAGAGGGGATGGGAGAAAGAAAAGGGCCCTTACTGAGGATGATCAATACGCATAAAGCTATAGAAAACTGAAAGACAGCATTGCTCTGCAGCTATCTAAAAAGATACTTGACCCGAATGTACAGGTTGGCTCATGCTGTTGCAGATTTTAACTTTCAATGGAACTTTTCTATTACACATGGTCACTTAAGTCTCTCACATAGCCTGAAAAATTATTAGAATTTTTCCAATATAATCTTTCCAAATGTAATCTCACAACACATTTGACTTCAATATAAATCATACAACTTTATTTTGTCTTCTGTGAAAGCACAGCCTTATAATGTAATCACCTGGTGAAGGCAAAAATCCGTATTTATGAGGATAAGTAGTTTAAAGTTGTGGTCATTTCATTAACATATTACCAAACGTTTCTAGAAAGTGTTAATAAAACTCTTACCTCCTATCAACTAATATACTAAAAATTTTTAAATCTTTTGAAGATTTACTTTTTATAGGACAAACATACAGTCATATTTAGTAAAGTAAATACTTCCTGAAATACTTATCTATAATGCTGGTAAATCTGCTTGTCTGCAAGGCTTTGATTTAAGGTCATTTAAAGGGCCGACTGCTTGACCCTTTGTTAAAGGGCCTGCCAACAAAAAAGCCTTGTTATGGTAAATGCTTAGAAAGTATTTTTGGAAGATACAATTAAACCAGTCATGTGAAGCAGTTATTTTACTGCGAAAACGTACAAAAAAAATTTTTTTTAAGAGTGTGTACATTACACAAATGTATGGTTAAATCAGGACTTTAGAACTGTATACATTTTAAAAGATACAAAACTTATGTATCAAAATTTTCCTAAGCATATAATTTCAAAACTAGTTGTTACCAAGTCCAGGGTCATATTTCAAGAGTTTAAATCATTAAATTCCAACATGTAGGACATCCTTATTAACAACCTGAAATGAAACTGGGTAAAGTGGTTACAGATGAACAGCATTCAGATTAACCAGATACCCTTTAAAATTTAAAATTAGAATTATTCCTAAAAATGAGTATTTAATGAGAAAACTGTACTAATATTATCAATCATAATCTTGACTCTCTGGCAAGACTGCTACCAAAACCAAATCCCACGTATTCCCTATAGTTTTTTATCATTTCCTTTTGTGAGAAGGTGAATCTATATTAAAAGAAAAAAACAGTGAAAGGGGAGGAAGCTGGATGATTTATAATTTCCAAGTAATTACTTGAAAATGGATATGCTAAATCAAACAGGTCTACAAGAGTTCCTAAAGGAACCTGGTTGTCTAATGAATGTGCTTATCTTAGTTTGACAGAAAATTTTGTTTTCAGGTTTAAACCACATTTCCTTAAAAGATTCCGAAAATTCTACAAGATTATCCATTAATATAGCCATATTTTCACCCTGCTGTTCAAAAAAGTTCACTACATTGTTTGGAGAAATCCTAGCCATGATAAACCAATGCTTGGTCAGAAATATTTATTTTTAAATGGAAAAAGGGGGCAAACAGGGCAATCCTTTATGTCCTCCAATAAATTACACAGAGTCATTCCATAGGTTATATATTGAAAAAATAAACTTTAAAATATCAAAGATAAATTTACTTTAAAAATTAGTACAAATGTACCTAAATAAAAATAAAACTGCTGGGAAGACAGTATGTTCCAAAAAATTAACATATAAAAAGACGGGCCAGGTGCAGTGGCTCACGCCTGTAAGCCCAGCACTTTGGGACACCAAGGTGGTAGATCATTTGAGGTCAGGAGTTCAAGACCAGTCTGACCAACATGCAGAAACCCCATCTCTACTAAAAAATACAAAAATTAGGCAGGCATGGTGGTGGGCGCCCATAATCCCAGCTACTCAGGAGGCTGAGGTAGGAGAATCGCTTGAACCCGGGAGGTGGAGGTTGCAGTGAGCCAAGATCGCACCACTGCACTCCAGCTTGGGTGACAGAGCAAGACTCCATTTCAAAAAAATAATAATAAAAAAGACACACATAAAAAGACACACAACACACAACGACAAGAAACTTCATCTATCTGTGGTTGATCCAAGATATCATTTAAGACACAATTAGCTATACCAGAAACTAAATATATATAAGCATATATATACATATATAAGCATATGTACATATATAAGCATATGTATATATATACACATACATATATAAGCATAAGTACATGTATATACAAAGTGTTGGGTATTTATGCATTAAATCAAATGCACCTATTGGTAGAAGAAACACAAAATATACAACTTAAAAAATTTCATTAATACAGCTTTGAAAAACAGCTCTAAGAAGATAGGCTATTGGTATTTTTAACATGCTTATTCTCAAATGATTTATACACTTGATCCTTTCAAAAGAAGTAGAAACAGCTTATAAAGAAGGCAAAGGAAAAAGATATTGAAATTAAAGGTAGAGCTCCCTCTAAAAACGGAAAATCAAAATAAGTATAATAAGCCAGTTACATAACACTCAAATATATGTATAATAAGGAACTGCATGTTTTGTTAACAGAAAGCTGAATATTTGGGTTGGACACAGTGGCTCACACCTGTAATCCCAGAACTTTGAGAGGCTAGGGCAGGGCGGATCACTTGAAGACAGGAGTTTGAGACCAGCCTGGCCAGCGTGCTGAAACCCCATCTTTATGAAAAGTACAAAAATTAGTAGGGTGTGGTGGTGGTGCCTGTAATCCCAGCTATTCGGGAAGCAAGAGAATCACTTAAACCCGGAAGGCAGAGGTTGCAGTGAGCCAACATTGTGCCACTGCACTCCAGCCTGGGTGGCAGAGCAAAATTCTGTCTCAAAAAGAAAAAAAAAAAGCCTCCTATTTTTTGACTCTGAGCTTAATAGCGGCTAACACAAAAGAAACGGAACATTTATTTATATATTTATTGAGACAGTCTCACTCTGTGGCCCTGGAGTGCAGTGGTGCAATCTCGGCTCACTGCAACCTCTACCTTGTGAGTTCCAGCAATTCTTATGCCTCAGCCTCCCAATTAGCTGGGATTACAGGCATGCGCCATCACACCCGGCTAATTTTTGTATTTTTTGTAGAGACGAAGTTTTGCCATGTTGCCCAGGCTGGACGCAACTCCTGAGCTCAAGCAATCTGCCCAGCTTGGCCTCCCAAAGCGCTGGGATTACAGGCATGAGCCATCATGCTCGGGAGAAATAGAACTTGTAAAGAGACCATAATATATTATGCTTTTTGAAGAGATGGTATCTCTTATTTCTTGAAACAAAAGTAGTTATGACCACTCTAGAAAAATACATTTAGCAACATTTTCTGGACTAAGTACTATCTAAAATAAAAACAGCTACTACAAATAAATGCAGACATTTTCTGAAGACCAATGGTTAGCATCACTGTGAACAGGAATGTTATTAGCCAGACACTGCAACTCTTTTTCCTCCTTGTTCCCCTTCCAATAGTGTGTAGGACTAGGGAAAATATACTTCTTTATTAGCAGGCAGATATGTAGAAAGATGTTTCTGTCTTCTATGACAAAGGTTACATATATTCTGAACATCTTGCTATTGGTAGAAAATATGTAGTTACTATGGATACCACCATTAGTATTGATACTGAAGTCACAAAGAAAATTCCCAGTATGTGGCCATATAAATAGCTGGGGACACTGACAGCCATGCTGCCTGCATACATACTTTAACTTAGTGAAGACACCACTATTTTTGGGCCAAATTATCACACAATTAAGTGAAAAATACAATAGCACCTTCCAAATCTTTTAGTATTTATAACCAACAATCTTCAAACTTTGAAACAATTGGGAGATAAACTGACATAAAAATGTTATTTCTTAAGGATATTTACTAATGGATAAACTCTAAATTATTATCGCTTACTTAAATTTATTTCTATCAAATATGAAAAATACTTTAGAAGTAGCCAACTAAAGCTTAAACACAGGAGCTAATTTTTGGTAAGCTAAGGCATTTAAAAGCTCTGTATCAATCACAAAAATTTAATATATTCCCTGATTTGAGTAACTTGGAATATTATGAGCATGTTTATACACACAAACTAAAAGAATGTCAGGCTAGAATACAAAGAGTCAGTCATCTCTTTCTTCTACCTCTACCTACCACCTCAAATCTTAATACAAATAAAAAATTAAAATAATTCCATTAATATTTCTTTCTTCCCAAAAGGTTGCCCAACTGTGGACTTAAATACAACTGAAGAGGTGTGAATTTAAAATTTTAAATTGCTGAGGACTAGAATGGAAAAACAAAACAACAAGAACGACAAAACTCAAAAAGATGCTCTATGTTTATCTGGTTCAACAATTCCGGGTTCCTTAAATTTCCTTCTTGTCTGAACAAGTTCAATTAGTTTTTTTGTTTTTTGTTTTTTTGTTTTTTTTTTAAAGCTCTGCAATAGAATTTTAGATTCTGTAGAAAAAAATACATTGAGTTTGGCGAGTTAGTTCATATGTACACACATACATACACTTTTCTGTTCTATTCAAAGCCTTGGTTTACTTAAAATCTATTTGATTGAAAAGTTAAAAGAATTGAATACATGAATAAATAAATAATAAAGAGACCTTACCAGCTATTCCCACCTTTTTCAAAACTGTTTCTCAAATTTCACCTGAAAATAATTATCAAAACATCTCAAAATAGGCTGGAATGACTTAGGTTGAAAAATTTATTAAATAACATATTAAATTTACTAAAGAGGAAGGTGGTAGACATATTAGCAGAAAGCATATATAATGGTGGGTGAGCAGTTAAGAAATAATTTCTCTTTGCCAATTCTGAAATCTAGTAATGTGCTGAAAATAGATGTCAGAATGTCTAGTGTCCCACTTCAGCTAGCCATAGAAAAGTTTAGAGAAGAGATGTTTAGGGTCCAGTGAAACACCACTTCGAATAATGAGATTCAGATTTGTGGTTAAAAATCTCACAGCAGACAAGACACCTAACACAACTACCAGAATAAAACTAAGAGGATACAACAGAATATAAAGGATAGCAATACATAATTTGCAAACCCAAATGGTGATGTAAAATGTCTTTAAAATTATACTATTTTTTCCAACTCAAAATAATTAAAAGCCCAATTTAATACATACATACAAAAATCACAGTACGGAAAGGGAAGTACACAAATATACTTCAATTTCTATTGTAACGGACACATTAATATACAAATGTTCTCCTAGTCTTGCCACCAACCACCCCAACTTTGAGCAATAAAAGACCTCCCCTTATAAAACTTCACCAATTCTAGTAGTTGTTTCAGCTGGATTTTAGGCAGTACTCCCTTGCCTCCCAATACTTCCAATAACAGAAACTAGCTAAGCAAGTACATTTTTTTTCTAGTATTTTATCCAAAACGTTAATACTGCCTTTTTTGTAAATATCTAAATTTTAAATAATCCTATAGGTGACTAATACAAGTACTCACATATTCAAACAAGACAGGAGGGGAAAAAGACAACATAAGTATAATTGGTGAACCTATACTGGCTCTTCTAACAGATTAAAAAATGGTTATGAAGGATATTATTGTAATAACTGACAAAATCTGAATATGTACTATATATTCATATTTGATAACAGTACATTAATATAAGATACCCTGAATTTGGTAATTACATTGTTGTTAAGAGAATAATCTTCTTAGGAAACATACGCTGAAGTATCTGAAGTTAAATGGATATGGTACTTCCTATCTACTTTTTTTTTTTCTTGAGACGGAGTCTCACTCTGTCACCCAGGCTGGAGTGCAGTGGTGCAATCTCGGCTCACTGCCAGCTCCACCTCCTGGGTTCACACCATTCTCCTGCCTCAGCCTCCCGAATACCAAGCACTACAGGTGTCTGCCACCATGCCTGGCTAATTTTTGAATTTTTAGTAGAGATGGGGTTTCACCTTGTTAGTGGTTCCTAAAATAATATGTTAGGATGATAAAGCAAATATGACAAAATGTTAACAAACATTGAATCTTGGTAAGAAGATTGAGTTCTCTGTACTATTGTAATTTTTCTGTAAATTCCAAATTATTTCAAAATAAAGATTCAGACATTTCTCTTCTTTTTGATTGGAAAATAATATCCTCAGAACGTTCTAATCTCTAAGACCAATCATCCTCTTCAGACTTCCTTCTGTTCTCTAAATACAGGTGATATTGCCCAAGGTCCTGTCTTGACCCTTTACCCTACTCTAATCCTTGGCAACCTTGGCCTTTCCTAAAGCTTGAACTCTAATAAAACATTCTTAAATCTCAACTAGCTTTAATGTCTATATTAAGCTGCAAGTCTGCAGCCTCAGCTGTACCCCAAATATTTTCACCTCGACTTTGTACCAGCCAGTTTTTTGGATGTACTTATCCAAAAAACAGCTAAAACCAAAAACCTCATCACTACTTTCTCCTTCCCAAACTAATTCTTTCACTAATACTTCCTAACAATACCAGCATTTCCTCAGTCAATTAGGTTTGGCACTTTGGAGTCAGGTTTGACTGCTCCCCTATCATGACCAATCAGTTGTAAAATCCTGTAATTCCTATCTCATCCCCATTGCCTAATTCAGGCCTCAGTACCTTTCTAGAATCACCGTCTCTAATCTAACTGCTCTCCTCTCCTGTCTTCAAATATGTTATACACCCACCAAATTTAATTTTATCCTTATCATATAAGCCCAGTACTTTCATAGTGGTGCACAGTATTTCCTCTAACTGGAATGTTCCCTTCCCCTCAGTTCTTTAATTCTGCGTGACCAAATTCTACCCACCTTTCAGTTTCCAACTCAAAAGCCACCTCTTGAAGAAACTTTGACCAATCCCTCCAGCTGTACTTGAGAGACATGAAGTGCTTACATTTTATATATTATCACTTTCAATCACGTGATAATGTCTTTACCATTTTCCATATTAAGACCAAGCTCATTGAAAGCAATTACTAAATCTTACTGTTTCTTCTAGTATTTAATTATAGGAGAACAAACTTTTGCTGAGTCAAGGAATTGCAAACGTTCCTGATATTTTCCCTTAGATTCATTCAGAGCTACTCTAAAAAAGTGAGATTTTTAAGGTTTTAGAGTCTTTTGGTTGGAAAAGGTGATCTAAGACCACTTGAGATGGTAACAGAAAAATGCCTTAAACAGCAAGTATCTATAATTTGGGACAAACATGTATTGTTAAACAGACTACTTTATTAATATGACCAAGCATCTAATACTTTACTGAGCTTCCCAAGTAGCTTTTCAGAACATTGTAGGCACGGGTTTCAAACAGTTTTAAGTGGCTTCTTTCATTAAAATTCCAATGACCTACATTCACTACGCTCTACATACAATTGTATTTCTTTCCTACATACTACTCTTATTTCCAGATCAACAAGAATTTGAATTGTATTTTTGAGAGCATCAATTTCATAACCAACCATGTGGCTTTTAAAAACTTGGAGGCCTGGTTTTCCCTATGGTCCTATGACTGTGACCTAGACTGATGATACCCATTTATATATATAGTCCATGATTTCTAAATGAAGTTAACCTTAAATACTGCCAGTCGGTCTGTAATGTGTAGTTATTTCTCTCCATGAGTTACTCTACCTCCACTTGGCACCTGGGTATGAAGAATTCACTAGTTTTTAAGATGCTGCTGAAATGATCAGCATGGTGTTAACTGGTGCCTAGTTATTTGTGGGGCTTCATTTACCACCACTATCTACGGCAATTCTCATTTCCAAATAAGCTTACTGTCACTCATTTTCTTCTGAGGGAAGCTCCACTGGTTTCTCTATTCAGACCAACATTTACTGCCTCTGACATGGAATTCTTTCCTAAAAGAGCAGAATAATTTGCTAGTCTTCCATTCCTTAAGCAAATACACAGCTCTTTTAAGGTTTACTGATAATCACAGCCAATAATGACAAAACAAGTAAATGAGTTCAATTCCAATGCTTGTACTTACCTCTTTTCTTTTCCATTTAGAAAAGTGGGGGAAATAAAACTCCAGCGTAGGCATTTTAAAGTAACTAAAACTAAATTTCACTTAAAATCAGCATCCTTGGTTAACAGACAGGAAGATAGTGATGGCAAGACCATTTCCCAAGAGATCTGTTTACTTTTAGTAAGCTTGCTCAGGTCTGCCTATTGCAATACCCCTGGATGTGCAAGTAGAGTATAAAGAAATTTGGTTTTCTAGTTAGTTTTGTATTTAGAACGACTATTCTGTAGAAACGGAGTACAACAGATTAGTCACCATCATTTCTTACTCTAGTTCTAGAAATATCACCTAAAATCACATTAGTTGTGGCAGCCCTGTCACTTGCTAACCAATACTACAAAATGCCATTAACACACATATCTAAGTATTTTTTTTTTTTTTTGCTATAACTAGTCAACCTAGGTTTCAACCTCCCTGAATTTACATGTAAGTTCTTCCAATTTCTTGGTTTCTGTATTTGTTTCAGTTAAATTTATAAATGCTGTCATCCTCAATGGCTGTCACTTCCTTGATTTAACGCCATCTGAACATAACCACACCCTGAGGTTTCCATCTAAATCAGAGATTCAAAAATGAGTTTTAGAATGAATATATAAAGCTTTCATCCTCTAAGTACCACTGATTACCTGCCCCTCCTACCCTGGGCCTGTCCCATTCCCCACTTAAGAACTACAGATTAAACTACTGATGAAAACCTTACTTAATTGACTCTCCACACCAATAAGACCAGACTTGGTACTTACTATGTTCAATAAAGGAACAGTGCTATGTTACAAATTAAAATGGAAGACATAATGACTAAACACAATGTGGAATCCTGAATTGGATCCTGGAACAGAAAAAGGACACTTAAAAAAGTGGAAAACTTGGTAAAATTAAAATAAGATCTGTAGTTAATAGTATTCTATCAATGTTAACTTCCTAACTTTGATAATTGTACTAAGGCTGTACAACATGTTAACATTAAGGGAAGCTAGGTAAAGGACATACAAGAACCCTCAGCACTATTTTTGCAACTTTAAAATTATTTCAGATTAAAAAGTAAAATAAAAGGAAGGAAGGAGAGGAAGGGAAGAAGGAAGGAAGGAGGAAATGAAGGAAGGAAAGAGGGAGGCAGGGAGGAAGAATAAAAGGTGCAATCATTAAAAAGCTATACTCTATTAATTTTTAGCTTCCTGGACTATCCTCTACTAGACGTCTTTTAGTGGAATTGGTTGAAATATAATCAGATAATAAATTATGTAAGTACTAGGTACAAATTAGTAAGGAATCTGTTGGGGTTGGTCACAAAATGGTTCAGGTACATATCCTCAAGATACTTACGCATAATCACTAGGAGAGAACATCTAACCAATACCAATCTCCAACAAATAACTTACTTGAGTGATTCTTTAAAATTACATAGTTCATATCTACAACTATGCAGAACCATACAGATGAATCTCAAATATAATACTGGGTGAAAGAGGTCAGACACAAAACACATAGTGTATAGTCCTACATATATAACACATTAGAAATTAGGATTGGGAGGGGAAGTGACTGATGGGGGGCACGAAGAGGAAATGAAAGGGGCTTATAATATTCTGTCTTGATCTGGGCGCTGGTTACACAGGTGTGTTCAATTAGAGCTATGTATTTATGAATGGTGCACTTTCCTGATACAAATTATACTTTAATAAAAAAATTTAACAAGTCCTATCACCAAGCATTCAAAAACTAGATCAGCTAAGTTGTACAACTTGAGTTTTACCATTTGAGATAACAAGTACTGGTGGATGTTCATGATGGAGCCAAGCTTCTTAGAGATGAGTAAAACAAAATAAGTTGTCTCATATGGTACCAAAGGTATTTATGATACAAGCAGCTTAGTTCTAATTTATTCCTAGCTTCAAAAACATCTCATAGAGAACAATGATAGGAAATACTGGAAGGCGTTCCCTACACAAAATACTTGAGGCTATTGAAATAAGAAGACTTTTTTAATCCAATAATTTTAAAATTAGAGGTAATAAATGTAAGTGAATAATCACTGTAGAAAACAATCTGAGATCATCAATTATCTAGTGAAAAAATTTAGGATAAACTTACTAGACTTTCATTTTAAGTTAATAACCCATGTCTACTACTTTCCTTATAAACTTCTCTCTAAATACTGATGTTATCATAAGGATAAACAAGCACACCTAGCAACTGTTCTCTCACTTGTTTTAACAACATTTATGCATTTCTTAATGAAGACAAAAGCTCTGCAAATGCTTATCAATAGGGTTAAAGCCTTACAAGCTACCTAATTTCTTCCTTTAGTCTAGCTGAAGTTTCTTCCCTTTAGTATTCCTTTACTTTAGTGACCTGGTATTTAGAAGAGGATAAAATTGTTTGCTATAAATTCTTACGCTGAGCTTTTGTAAACAAAGGACTCCCAAAGACAACCTGCTCCCTGCACCCCAGTGATCATCAGGATAGGTTTCTAAACTAATTCTGCCAATTTAACAAAGCAATGCCAAGTATTAACTTCGGAAAACTGTTGTTTAGAAAATAGGAAGTCAAATTTTAAAGTTACTATTCTGAAATACCAATAGGCTAGGATCTCATGAAAAATTAACTCCTCCATAGTAAGATAATCTCCCAGAAAGCTACGGCAGTTATAGTATTTATTTTAGTAAAGAGTCAACTCAAAAACAGTTTGGGCTACTGAAGAAAGGGTTGGATTATTTTTGAGTTATCAGTATCTACTGTCCCTACATTTGAAGATGGTTTCAGCTAATTGATTCCCCGAGGACTCTGCAAATGGCAAACAGAGAAGACAGAAACCATGATGGCACCTACAGAAAAAAGGAAAGGAAGGCTTGAGGGTAGCTTCAATTTTAGTACAATAACTGAGTAAAGCACTGGATATAAATGCAAGGAGAAGTATCTAAATATAGGCAGAGGCAGGCTACTTGGTGAAAAGTCTATTAATTTGCCAATTATAATTTAAATATGGAAGGAAACAAAGGGGCCATTAGAGAATTTTAAGTCAATATGAGAAAGGTACATTAGTTACTTATATTTTAAAAGATATTCTGCTAAATTGAAAGATTTCCTGGGGAAAAAAGGAGATTCTTGTCTTTCGAGTTACGCAAAATCAAACTAGGGATATTCAGCTATTTAGGGCAGGTTTACTGAAAATGGGCACTTAAAAGCTGCCCCTACTGAAAATGATTTCCAACATTCACAAATAGGAGCCTAAAATTTGTTATCTAGCAATAGCGAGACAAATCTATGCCTCAAAATAAATAGATAATGTAGAAGATAACGTTAGGGACTTGCAGTCCCTTAAACTCCCAAACATCTCTCTTTTTCTTTTTGAGATGGAGTTTCGCTCTTGTCACCCAGGCTGGAGTGCGATGGCGCAATCTCAGCTCACTGCAACCTCCGCTTCCCAGGTTTAAGTAATTCTCCTGCCTTGGCCTTCTGAGTAGCTGGGATTATAGGCGCGTGCCACCATACCCAGCTAATTTTTGTATTTTTAGTAGAAATGGGGTTTTACCATGTTGACCAGGCTGGTTTCGAACTTCTGACCTCAGGTGATCCACCTGCCTCAGCCTCCCAAAGTGCTGATATTACAGGCGTGAGCCACTGCACCCAGTCAATGTCTCTCTTTAATAGTAGAATCACCCCTGCCAAATACCTCTTTGACAAATTAGTAAAATAAAAAATCCTGAATTTATAAGAGTAAAAATGAACAATGTAATTTGGTGATGTCCAAAACAAACAAGGTCAGAAGTTATATTTAATATTTTTTAAAGCTTAACACACACAAATCTTCAACCCGTTTGCAAGGAATAAACGGTTTCACAATACTTTATCAGCTGATACACCTATCAGTAATTCTGTAGTTACCAATTGAAAGTGTAGATTATTAAAACTAACAAAGTTAGCCATGATTGCTTCTCTCAATGGAAAATTTAATAAGCTAGTTGAAAAGTTCAAAGAAAGCCACTAGCCAGTTTCTATTGGGTTGGGCTTGTCACCTTAGTACCAACAAGGCCAATTTACAGTGAAGAATGGCTGATCTGATTATATTTTGATTTTATTATATTTTGGCATTAACACACTACAGACAAATATCCACTAACTTCTTTGGCTCTGAACAACAGGCTCCAAGGAGAAGATAAAATAAGTATTTTCAACCCATGAGAAACCATAAATACGCAACCTGCCTCATTTCCGATACTTAAAAGTTTCTGGTATCTCAAAAAGAAAACATATAAGGAGTATTTAGCTGTAACAACAAATGATGTACAGCCAACTTCTATGGTTGTTTTATTATGAAACAAAATAAACCTTTCAATATTAGATTCAAATTATTAAAAATATAGCTCAAACCTTTCTACACTGATAAATATATATCATTCATATCGACACCATGACAGCTCAAAGTTAGCTATTTGAAATAAATCATCAAACTTTTGAAAGCTACTCTTATTACATTTCTAAACAGAGTGCTATTTTTCCTTTTTCTAAGGGAAACTATAAAGCATACTCCAAAGTACTCACATTCTGGCTACATTTGGAAAACTATCTGAATGATTAAACCTTCATGTTTATTTCATCTCACAATTTACATTTATGTATTAATTTAAATGGCTAGAGAACTATTTAAAAATTTATTTTATAAACACGGTACTACAAATTTTAAAACTTCCTGTTCTAAAAGTAACTATTTAAAAACATTTCTGGAACACAACATCAAAAAAAAACTGTTATTTCCCTAGAGTGACACACACAAGCAAATCAAGCCGAAGAATTAAGACTGTTTTAGCATTTCTAGGCAATGTGTATCATGTCTTAATATGACATGTACATGCACTTAGCAATACTCTTTTCTAATGAAAGAGATGGGAGTTGAGTTCATGAGTGTTATCCAAAAACTATGGCAGAAGACACAAATGCGTTGCCAGGCAGAGTTAAAAGAATCTAACGAGCTTTGTGTGAATTTTAAAAACATTGTTTGAACTCAACTTCTATTAACTAAACACAAAATGATGGAGTGCTAATAAATATTCAGCAAAACGATTGAACAGAGCATACACTACTTAAAATGTGTGTTAAGCAGAAAGATAAACCAAAGTATCTTTTGCCATAAAAGAACTCCAAGACTTCATTCTGTATTTTTAAAAGTTAACAGTAAAATCTATATAGCATTTCTGTAAGAAAGCAAACTGTTCTAGGGGCTTACAAATCAGTAATGCAGACCTAGTGAATTCTAGCAAACAAACTTGAAGTTAAAGTTTCTTGCCAAAAATTAAACAACGATTACTTTGATACCTTGGTCTTGTTCCTCCTCCAATTTCATAATTTGAAATAACATTTTGCTTTGAATCACTATGGCTTTTACAGGAAAAAAAAAGAAAACATAAAATAGCACAAAAATTAAAATATAGTTTATTTTATAGAATATGTATTTGCATTAAAATACACTGGGGAAGTAACTATTTCATATCAAAAATTCAACACAATAGGAACCCTTCAGAAATACAGATATACTTAAAGTACACAGGATGCAGAAAAGTATGTTTATTTTCTATATAAAATATAGATTGTCCTTTTGGTTTATTTTGCTGCTTTGTCCCATGCTAGATACCATGTGATTTCCCCCCCATAAAATAACAAAGATCAGTTTTAATGATGAGAAACCAGTACAGTGCAAAGCAATTCATGCATACAGTTTTGCATGTATGCATTCCATATGTAAGTATTCATACCTATCCCAGAGGCTCTTTGATTCCTGTAACGTGTTCAAATGGAACGCTTGGTAGAAAGCAGTTGAAGGATTCCTGTGAGATCCGAGAATCAAATGGAAATGAAGTTGAGAACGTACAGTATAATCACTACTTTTCAAAAGAAGATGGAAGATTTTAGATTTCTAAAACAGTGTAACTTTTAATAATAAAAAGATTTAAAAACCACGTAAGTTTGCTTAAAACAACACTTCGAAAGAAATTAAAAACTGGACAAAATCCAGCAGACTTCAACAATAATTCAGGATCACAGTTATAAAGAGGTAATGCAGATGAAACTAAATACTAAGTAGCATCCAATTTTGTGTGTGTGTGCATATAAATATGACTAATTCATAGCCTAATCAACACTGTTCTGTACCAAATGCCTTTATAAATATCCATCTTAACAGTTTAACAAGGCTATTTTCAGGTAGAGTATTCACATAAAGTAAGTTAAGCTATATCTTCACAATGTAAAAACTTTTCTTAGGCTCTGTTAAAAGTAGCAAAGGTTTGATAATTAACAATGAAGAGTTCTTTCCTGGGTTGGACTTGACACATTTCCACCTTCAAAACCCATTTATTTATATGTGTTTTTTTTCTCGTATAGGGCAAAAAAAGGCACTGCAATTGTTTGGCAGCTTTCTAATTCTAGCATTGGTACTGTACCACTTTAAGGGGTAAAAGCCTATTTATTGTAATTATTTTTCATTTCTAACATTCCCTAGGGATACATTCCCTAGGGCTATCACCATAGACTCTTAACTGATGGGCTCTTCTGGACTGTCTCCCAGTAAGTATGATTCACCTCCTATCTAGGGACTGGTTCCACGGGGACCCAAACTTTTGACAAACCTGTTCCCTCCTCCTCAGCACGCTTTCATAGTCTTCCCCCACCTTCAACCTGTAAGTCTGGAAGCTAACAAAAACTTTGCCATATAACTTTGTAGCAGAACAGCAGTGGTTAAGAATGTATTTATTAGGTACCACACACTATTTTAACTGCTTTACACTCATTAACTACATTTTGACAATAGCCCTAAGAGGTAGGAACCACTATTCCCATCTCATAGATGAGAAAACTGGGTCAGATAGAAGTAACTTGGCTTACATCACTGAGTTAGTAGGTGGCAATCTAGTTCCAGAGTTTATGCTCTTAAACCACTACGCTAAACACATAGCAGCATTAGTTTGACCTCTTTAAGTCTGTCTCTTTATCTGTTAACTGGTTACATTACTACCTAGCTTTGCAGGATGGCTGAAGAACTGAGTCTAAATGTAAAGTTCCTGGCATACAGTGAATTCTTAATAGCTATTATTTTAATCTACAAAATGAGGTTTAGATACAACATGGCAATTCTGGAGTCCTATTAACAGCCTTAAACTCTGTGCAGAATTATTAGTACAATTAAAAAAAAAATGACTTCCAAGATGCCAGAGAATCACTAAAGTAACTGTTTGATTAATTAGGAGACTAATACGTGTATTTCTCATTGCTTGCCCTACTTCAACTCCTTTCTATTCTTTTAACCCCTTCACCGCTTTTCTCCTAACTAGGTCTAAGGCAATCAAAGACACTGATTAGACCTGCTAATAACAAGAAAAGCTTAAGAGGTTTCTAACTACTGTTTGTTTAACGGCTTACATCCTCTTAAGATGTATTTGTCAGGCCACTTTTTTCGCTGTACTTAGAAGTCAGTCTGCCAAATCAAATGAAAACTGAACCAACTGAACATTCAATTTGGTTTTTTTTGGTTGTTGTTTCCTTTTTTGTTTTTTTGTTTTTTTTTTAAAAAAAAAACAGGCTTGCCCAGGAACATATGGGAACTAGTTTGCTCTCCTCAAAGGTCTGTTTGGAAACCTCCAGTTTAAATGGAGTGACTCAGAGAGGAAGGTAGTATACACAAAAGAATAAGAAAGAGTATACTTGGAAGTTATTCTTCAAGTCTACAATTCAAAATTCATTAAAGAGTACCCACAATATATTTATAGGGATGATATTCTTTAAAATAACAATTATTTATTTATTTTTTGGAGACAGAGTTTCACTCTTCTCACCCAGGCTGGAGTGCAATGGCACAATCGTGGCTGTACTGCAAACTCTGCCTCCTGGGTTCAAACAGTCTTCCCACCTCAGCCTCCCGAGTAGCTGGGATTACAGGTGCCCACCACCACACTCAGCTAATTTTTGGTATTTTTGGTAGAGATGGGGTTTCACCATGTTGGCCAGGCTGGTCTCAAACTCCTGACCTCAGGTGATCTGCCCGCCTTGGCCTCCCCAAGTGCTGGGATTACAGGCATGAGCCTCCACACCTGGCCTCTTTAAAAGAACTTTAGATCCTCTGACTTTGGAAATATAAATATTTAATTTGAATCAAATTCATATTCCAGGTAAGTTGGTTCCAAATGAAGTCATATGACTTGTTATAAAATTCCAGCAGTTTTACAGAATAGTGAAATATCTCTTAAGTCAAATGTAAAAGTGAAAAACAAACATATTTGTAATTAGTAGTAAATACTGGGATATGTAAAGAACCTGTGAAATAAAATACTGTATAAATGGATCAAAAGTTTTTAGAACATATTAGAATACACTTAATTAGAAAAAAGCTAACAATTAATAATCACTCTACATATATTCAAAGTGAAGAAGCCACAGTACATGGTTTTCCATAGTACATAGTTATACAATCTATGTACTACATAAAACTTTAAACAGTCTAGATTTTAAAGGTAAAAATTTAGACAGTCTTATAAGCTATGAAATTTTGTTTCTGAGATACTTCAACTGGGATGTTATCCATAAACTGAGGGATTTCTTGCAAACAGCAACAATAATTGGTCTCCAAACACTGATTAACAGGTATAGATTAAAGGAGTCAAGTCTGTGAAATTACTGATCAAGAAAGTAGAAGGGAAAAGAGCCATTTGTAAAGATTGAAGGGCTTGATTATCAGAGAGACTTCTATTTTGGAATGGCATAAAATTGAGGAGATTAAGAGCCCAAGGAAAAGGCTGTTAATGGGATCATTTCAAGGTTACAGTCTATGAAATCTGAAAGCATGAAGAGGCAACTGAAATTAAATATTTTATTAGAACGAAATACTGATTTTTTATGCAGCTGTGGTCACAAATTCTCTTCCACTCAGGAAGTAAAATTTGAAACCAGCTTTCTAACAATTTATTTGACATTAATATAAACTACCACTCTAAATATAGAGACAATGAAGCAATTCTAGGAAGACTGAGATGTGGTTTACACTGTACTTCAGCCACCTAAACAAAAATGCTGTTTTCCTATTTGTAAACATTCTTCAACACCACTGAACAAAATATATTCTTTTTTCCCTGACTTTACATACTCAATAGTCCATCACATTAATTTCCAAGTAAGTCAAAATACTATATCAGAAAATGATTCAAAGCATGTGGCATGTCTACCCGTTTTTGCAAGATACTACTTTGTAGGGTAACTGACTACAACAGGGAGAAAAACACAAACATTCCATACCTCAAAACTAAGCTACAAAAATTGTCAAAGCTTAAAGCATAAGGTACTTGAGCACTCAACAAACACCTCTTTCTCTTATCTATGCCAAAATATGACTTCAGAGATCTCTAAATAGAAACCAAGGAAATACGATATGAAGAAGATCAACAAGCACCATCTCCAGTATTATTATCTGGGGAATTTAAATGATTAAAAATATCCTTTAGGTAAAGGGTTACAACACAACAAATCAGTGGCTATGGTAGCTCTTCCTTCCTCCTAACTTACTGTCTGCCAAGTAATAAAACAAATTTGTAACTCGGAATATTCAAAAGCACTGGCTTTGGGTTAAAGGTCTGAATATGAGTCTATGCTTTGTCACCCAATACCTAGGTGACTCAAATTCTAAGAGTTTGTTTCCTTAAACCATAAGAAAGGAGGAAGGGAAGAAACCACTTTCTTACAAATTGTTGAAAAGATCAAATGAAAGTCTATATACATAGGACCTGACACAAGTAAGTTTGCTTTTTGTTTAATATAGGGTTAGTTCCCAAATTACGCTGCCTATAAATCAAATTTTGGTAGAGTATCTCAACATGTACCAAATGTTCTGACATTATCAAGGTAATATTGAGGGAAACAAAATACTTAAACTTAGAGCTAGGTGTACCAAAATATTTGGCATATTTCATTAGATAAGAATTCTGATTTTTGGGACTCAGCACTCCGAAGGTATTCCCTTAACACAACTTTATCATAAGATTATAATTTAAAATGCAATAATCACTGAAAGGATACTGAAATCATTTCAAGATATACATTATTTTAACAATAAAAGCTTCAATAAACACCTTTAACAGCAACTTACTATAAAAATCTAAATTTCTGGCCAGGCGTGGTGGCTCACGCCTGTAATCCCAGCACTTTGGGAGGCCGAGACAGGCGGATCACGAGGTCAGGAGATCGAGACCATCCTGGCTAACACAGTGAAACCCCGCCTCTACTTAAAAAAAAAAAAAAAAAAAAATTAGCCAGGCGTGGTGGCGGGCCCCTGTGGTCCCAGCTACACGGGAGGCTGAGGCAGGAGAATGGCATGAACCCAGGAGGCGGAGCTTGCAGTCAGCTGAGATCTGGCCACTGCACTCCAGCCTGGGCAACACAGCAAGACTCCGTCTCAAAAAAATAATAAAAAAAAATAAAAATCTAAATTTCTTACCATGACATTTAAGTCCTTCACTCTGGTTCCTGTCAAATTAATAATACCATTTTCCAAACGATAGATTCTCACTCTTTCACAAATCATTATACAAACTACCTTTTATCTCTGCTTGGAAAACTATCCCCTTCTTTTCTTAGTGACCTAATCTGAATGACCATTTTAAGATTTAGTTCAAGAGTTAGCCTCAAAAGAATGTACAAGTAATAATGGGTACTTCTAAGGACAAACTGGGTGGCTAGAGGACAGAGAAAGCAGAGGGGCTTTCGATTTTACTCTTTTATATATTTTGAGTTTTGAACTATATAAATACCTATGCAGAGAATAATTTTTAAATAGAAGTCAGTCTACTACCCTACCAATCCCAACCTGATCTGATGTCTCAAATTGTTCCCATTAGCACCTTATATTACTCCATCACCACCTACAATGTATGTCAAAGTATACATCTGATCATCATTTTCATGATGATGAAAATGCCTGAGATCTAGGAGGGCAGGATAGTCTCATATTTGTATTCCAGTGCTCACTACTCGCAGAGCATCATGAAAGCTGAATGACTGATATGCTGTTTTAAATGTTTTCTTGGGCCATCAACCTACTTAATGAGTATTTGTAAACTTCATTTATTGCCACACAATAGTCAAGTGGCAGGAAAGGGGTGACAAGGTTTAAGTTTGCTGTTCTCTCATGAAGCACACCTGAATGTATGGTCTCATATACATAAGGCTAGAAGAAATCTTAAAATTTGACAAAGTCTCAAAAAAGAAAAACAGACAAGTGAAATGACTTGACCAAAGAAACCAGCTAAATGATAGAAGAGCCATGACTGGAACACAATTCCCTATACTTCTTACAACATCATGACTCCTCTGCACTAAAACATCATCTCCTTTTTTCTGACTACAACCATACCATACAATTATGCTTTCATACTAAAATGGAAGATTCTTGGTATGATTTACAGCATGTGAAGGGGTGATCTGGGAGAACAGTTTGGACACTGAAATATTAACATTTCTGTGACATACGTTTGCCACATATATTATGTTACAGACTGTTCAAATTACTTGCATACATCATTTAATCCTTTAAAACTCTCCCAGGTAGGTACAATCCCCATTTTTCATAAGAGGAAACAAGGCATCTACGCCAACTAGCTCAAGGTCAAATACAGCAGTTAGATTTTAGCCCAGGTATGTCTGACTCCACTGTCTCTGTAATGGTCATTCACATATGTTAACACATAATTAAACATGCTATTGGTTTTATTTGATCAAAACAGCTCCTCTCTCCTTTGTTTTGTCTTCAAAGACTAGGTAGACAGTATACCAAGCAAAGATTTGTTTTGCTTTAACATACAAAACCACTTGATAAAAATGAAATACTAACTCTACTTTAGAAACTAGTGGGCTTTACACTTAGCTTTGGGAATCCTTTATTCAGGTTAAATGATATACTTGTATAATAATGAAGATGAACAGCCTAACACTAACATTTAAAACTATGCCATCATTATTTATAATAATTGACACATTAATCACAAACTCCATCTTCTACAAGGCAATATTCTTTAGACAAATTTTAGTAAAGGCTTATGGGAAAAGAAGCTTTAAGTAATTTAACATTTAGACTTTACTTATTTGTCCTGCCTACCCTAATAATAGGTATATGTCCCAGGCAAACACTAATAAAATTAACTCAATTATCTGCAGAATTTTCACTTAACATCACAAATAAATGTACAATTTAAAAGGATGGAAGCACTTTTTCTTCTTAAACAAAAATTAGCTTGGGTACAAAGAAATCAAACTAAATACTAAATACTAATTATTTAAGTCTGATTTGCGGCTTTAAATTTGAGACAAGCAATCTAGATGAAATTTAATTCACCTGATTTAAGAGCAGAACTCGCCGGGTGCGGTGGCTCAAGCCTGTAATCCCAGCACTTTGGGAGGCCGAGACGGGCGGATCACGAGGTCAGGAGATCGAGACCATCCTGGCGAACATGGTGAAACCCCGTCTCTACTAAAAAAATACAAAAAAACTAGCCGGGCGAGGTGGTGGGTGCCTGTAGTCCCAGCTACTCAGGAGGCTGAGGCAGGAGAATGGTGTAAACCTGGGAGGCGGAGCTTGCAGTGAGCTGAGATACAGCCACTGCACTCCACCCTGGGCGACACAGCGAGACTCCGTCTCAAAAAAAAAAAAAAAAAAAAAAAGAGAGCAGAACTCATGCAACACTTTCATATAAGAAACAATCCATCAATACACCTTTAATATTACTAAGCCAAATTTGAAGAGTATACATCAAAGTATGCTTATTAAAGTCATGGAACGATGTATAGGAATGGTGCAAACTGGCTACTGTTCCTACCTTTTTATGAGGGAGACCCAGTTTTTGCCGTAAGCAATGCCAGATTAAGAATATAACAAATATTGAGTAATTTGATACGTTCAAGAATTGCTGTGGGAAAGACATTATACCAATGATTCAGGTATACATATTCTTTGTGGACTCAATAATTCACACAATACCATTGAAAATAGTAGCCTCAAATCACAAGCCCATTGGTTTAGTATAAAGAAAAATCATACACTTAAATATCAGGAGTTTTGCTACACATACCCCTTAAATATGATTAATATTTCTTACTAAAAATCTGCTTTTCCAATTAAGGAATTACTTATGGAATATCATTCAGGCTATGTTTAGCCAGACAGACCTGCTTTTGTAAGGCCTCTCCTTCCTCATACTTTAAGTATTTAAAGAGTAATGCAATTAAGAAATAAACAGAATCTTCAGAAAAGGAAATACACACTGGACTAAAACAATTCTTCAAAGAAAGAATTAGAACACCGTTCCTCAATATTCACAAGTGTTCCTATTTCTTTTGAGACTATATTTCATGCTATTCCACTGTATTTTCTTCCACCTTGGTAATCTGCTATCATTCTACACTTCCCCGCCCCCAACTCCTGCCATTTTAGGAAAGAAAGGTCAGAATCCTTTTATACTTTCCTAACTACTATTCCTCTATTAGGAACCAGATTTATTTGGGTTTCTTTACTACCTGATTGGTGGGGCTGCCATTTGTTCATAACTGCTTCTGATCTTTTCTGGTGCAGAGACAGATAGACTCCCATTCCTAATTGGGAAGTACCAGATTCACAGATCCAGTACTGTATTTCACTATTTCCAAATTAGTGCTATCAGAATTATTTTTTCTTTTTCTTTTCACAGACAGGGTCTTGCTGTGTGGCCCAGGCTTCAGTGCAATATTATAACATAGCTCCCTGTAGCCTCCAGCTCCTGGGCTCAAGTGATCCTCCTGCTTCAGCCTCCCCAAGTAGCTAAAACTATAGGTGTGGGCCTCCAGACCTAGCTAAGTTTTAAATGTTTTGTAGAGACAAGGCCTCACTATGTTGCCTAGGCTGGTCTCAAACTCAAACATCAAGCAATCCCGACCTTGGTCTCCCAAAGTGCTGGGATTACAAGGCATGATCCACCACCCCTGGCCCAGGATTCTTAAATAACAAATGAATTGGCATTATATTTATTCTCAGGAAGTAGAGAACATATATACCCCTACCACCAGTCCTACATAAAATGACTTCTCATAAAGGTGATTTAGTTCAGGGGTTGTGATCTCCTAAAGAGAAAAAACAAGTGTTACTAAAATAGTTGGAATCTGTATTATTCACACACATATAAGCCATTATGTTTTCTAAAAATATTCAACAATGTTTGGCCTATATGATTTAGTTCACATAAAATTTTATACAATATGTGTCACTGTGAATATAAAAGGCCACACTCCTACAGATATAGCTCACGGTTTAGGAATTTCAGGTACTTCGGAAAACCGTAAGCCTTTTTGGAAAACTGTCATTTCCTTTTACTTCGAGCCACGTTTATGAATAAAGTATGTTTTAGTAATCCATGTGGCGCTCCTGATGAATACATCAATATCAGTTTTTATACTAAACAATAATATCACATATATATGATCTGACATTTTTATTACTAACTCCTCAGTAAGAACACTCTTAAACATGTAGATAGGCCTAAGATAGTATCTAGTATGTAATTCACACATCAACTGTAAACCTACAAGAGCAAAATTACCTTCACAATCTAACAGATAAATGTCAGCTTCCAAGAAACATATTCAAGACAGAAATGTCCATCTTTAGAGACTTCAATTCAGTGAGACTTTCATATAACAGAGGTCTAAGATTGAGACAGTTCTGCCTCCTGGTATACATTTACTTAATCCTCTCACTTAAACTTCAAGTAAAAAAAAAAGCAGAATTTTGTTTAAAATATATATAAATGTACAAACAAAATGTGTATTTATGGCACATACCAGGACACACCACTTAACTTTCACAATGTATAATACTTTATCAGTGGTCATTAGCAAACCACACAAATAAAACCATTAACAAGACATAGAAATATCTGCCACCAAAGGATCCTCAGAATCAGGTTTTCAACAGTCTTTTGGCCACAGATGACAGCTCACAATTGCAGCCATTCATAAGAGTCCCTGGAATGCGGCCTACAGAGTTCACACTGGTCGGCTATCTATGGAAAGTGATCTGTACTGTGATCCTTTTCCAAAAGGGCCAGTAATACTTTGCACCTCCTCTCATTTATAGGAGACTGTTAAGTGTGTATGCAGTTTAAACAAGTTTTGTAAAGTTCACTATAAAAGTAGCTACACATTTAAGAATTATATTTTCAACCATCACATCCACCAGTTTACACAAAATCAATTTGAAAAGTCTCAACAACTGACCATAAACCTTTCTAATGAAAATGGCCAGAAACATAAACTTTATGGTAATTAATGTAGAGTCAATAGGCAATGCTAATTGAGAACCTTCTGCATATACAACCATCAGCCTTTTAAAGGTGTGATAATATTAAGATGTATTACTATAAGGCCCAGTTCTTTAATTCTAAAAGATCTCAAAATTAAGCCAATATAGAGCTTTGTATTAGGTAGTGGAATCAAAATCTCAAGATAGAGTTTTCAATGTATCAACCTAAACCACCTCAATCTTTTTGTTAATTTCCCATTTTCCTTCCTTTTCTCAAAGAAATAGACTTTACTAAAGTCCTAATTTTTTTTTTTTTTTTTAAAGCATACATCTTATTTACAAATATTTCCTTAGGATCTGAAATTTGTCAAACTACTTGCAAAGTTTAAATCGTAATTACTCAAGACCTCTCACTCCAGTTGGTTTTATTTCAAATTTGAGTGACTGCATATAAAACTGTATGCAGATTTCAAGGCGGTAACCCCAAATCACATTAAAATTAAAATTTTCAGTTAAGATAGTAGCCTCCTCAAAAGTACTCATCTCAGTAATTTAAACATATGCCTGGAAAACTGTTATTTAATTTCAAACACAAAATTTTAAAATGCCCTGTTTTTTACTAAGGCTTTCTATTAAAACAAACAAAAAAAACCCCAACTATTTCTACTTAATGGATTTATTCCTTCACCAGGTATGTTGGATCAGTGACAAAACAGTCAAATGTGTAAGATTACATCTTGGAAACTAACATGTCAAGTTAAAAACCAATGAAAGACTCTAACAAAAATTAGAAATGAACATTTGGTAAGCGATGTAGATTTTAAATGATTGGGGTGAGGGAGGTAAGTGTCATGTTTAAAATAGGACTGCACATACATCAAAACCCCTGCGCTGAATTAACTGTTGCAATTGATAAGAACACTGATACAGTAGTATCTGTAGTTCAAACATTCACAAATTTGGAAATGAGATTCTTCAGATTACCAACTGTTAACACAGTAAGAGGAAAAATAAATGCATTTTTGATGTCATATCCTAAATACATTTCAATTTCCATCTATCAACAGAACTATCTGCTTCATGCCTTATCATCATACTAAAGTTCTGAGGAATCTAAGTATGTATGCTGTGAACTGAGAGGTGTGAAGAGGAGAGAAAATGTAATCTGCATTCTTGGGTGGAGGGGTTTGTGTGTATAGAAAGCGGGGTAGGTCAGGAAACCAGTCATCATTTCTTGAAGAGATATGGGGCAGTATGGGCAGTATACAGGAACAGAGGAAAGAAAAGGTTATTTGCCAACTTATCAGGAAAAAATTGGCTTGTGGCAGCTAGAAAAGAGAAGATGCCTGCTGATTATTACCAAAAGTGAAAAAATAAAGCTCAATCTGTGTTACAGGTGTGTCCCTGTGTGTGACAATGGGAGCAACTATAAAAAGTAGACAGATTTTTCTGAGTGGCTCATGGAATCAGTTTACTTGGTAGTCCCATCCACACAAAATTTCTCAATGACTAGCTAGCTGAGCGCACTTATGGACACGTGGTGTTCTCTAAGCGTTCTCAAGTGAAGAAAGACTCCCCATAAGTAAGTCACCTACAAAAAAAGATGAACTTTAAATTACAAAAAGCAGAGAAGATGAATGAATTTCAGTGAGTATTTTTCAAACCAACAAAAGTATATAACAAAAATACAAGGCTAATTAGAAATGGGAGGTTAAGAAACGTGAAGGAACTCAGAAGAAACCACAGAAAGAGAAAGCTTTAACATATATGTCACTATATTCTTCCACACACTAATTATTCTGGAAATCCATAATACCACTTTTCATCTTTTAAAAACACCTAAAATTAGCCTCTCGCTAAAAAACCCCAGCAAAGAAATGTCTGTGAAATTCGTGAAACTTTTTCTATAATTTTAAAATATAATTTTAAAACATTGCAACGAGTCAGCTTTTAAAAATTTGCAATATATATGTCAAATTTACATGTGACACTTCCTCAAAACCACAAAAATCCTCATTAAACCATAACCAAATACCAGCTCTTGTGGTATTGGTGTAGCAATACACCAATTCTTATTTAGGCCATTAAAAAAGCATCCCTAAATACAGGGAGCCAGTTATTAATATTTACACTTTTATTTAAAAATTACTCTTAAATTTCAAGAACTATAGCTTTCACTACAGTTAAAGGATCGATCTCAACCTCCCTTTCCTATAGTAAATAGACTGATGGAAGGTAAGAACATCTTTCCAGTAGTTTTTGCTTAACAACAAAAAAAGTATCTTAGAGAAGTCTCTGGGTGTACCTTCTTTAATCAAAAGGCTGAACTAAGTATGATCTTCAAAGCCGGGTTTGACATTTCACCATTATGTCTCCAGCCTTTCCAGATACACTGGAGGAGATTCTTCACATGGATTTTTTTTTTTTTTTTCACTAGAGGGCCTTCTGGTTTTCCAGAAAGGAAAACTTGTAAGTAATATTATGTCTCAGCCTCAAAACTCACACTGACAAATCTCTCTGCCTTAAGTGTTCAAGTGTGACTGATAT
>NW_012101255.1:3081997-3083272 GCF_000951045.1 Mandrillus leucophaeus
GGTCGCGGCTCCAGGGAACGGCGGCAGCGGAGCCGAGGTTTGAGCCACAGCCCCACCTACGGGTGGCGGCGGCGGCTGTGGCTGCCCAACGCTAAAACTCTGCGGCTGGGCCGGAGTGGGCTGGCTCATTTTCTCCGACGGGGGTAGCTGTGACACAGCAGTCAAGGAGCTGTCAGTTCCCGACTCGGGCCCGTGCGCCCCCTGCATGGAGGCCACTACTACCACCACCGACCCTCCGGTGGCGCCCAGGCCGCTGTCCCGCTCCGCAGTCTGGTCAAAAGTATTGCTGTGTCTAATGCAATCCCCGGATCTAGTCAGGACGCTGCTGTCTGAATCCCGCTCATAGTATTCCATACACGTCCATCGGCCGCGTCGATAGGGCTCTCCGCTCCCGTGGTCCAGCTTGATCACGCGAAAACGGGAACTACAAGCGGTGGGAGGCTGAGATGGGGCTGCAGTCACTGGCCCGGCGGATGAGCCCGCGACCGGAGGGCCGCCGGGTGCTCCTGAGGCGGGGGCCGAAGTGGCGGCCGCCGCCAGGGTACTGGCGAGCGCCCCAGACACGCTCCGGGCCGAAACGACTCCTCCTCCGTTGGCGGGAGCAGCAGCCGCCGCTGCCAGCTGCCCATCCAGAAGGAGGTTTGGGGAGACGGTCCCGGGAGTCTCCGCATCCCCAACATTGTTAAGCGTCTCTTCGGAAGAGCTGCGCTCGCAGACCTCCTCAGGGCCATAATCCGTGGCCCGAGAGACGTCGAAAATCTCGGAGGAGACGTCCTCTGTACGTGACTCGTCCGGGTCGTCCAAGCTCTCAGTGTCCTCGGTGATGCTAGTGGCCACCTGGGCCGTGGTGACACTGGTGATCTGGAAGCAGCTCTTCTTTTTGGCCGGCATCTTGGACATGGTGAAGAAGGCTGGAGGGCAGAGAGGCACGCCGGCTCCTCCGGGTCCTGCCGGAAACCAGGGAGGGCAGAGCACGGGCCCCCAAAGACAAAAGTCCGAATCTGCGCTGGGGTCCGAGGCCCGCCGCTGTAAGAGTCACGAGCTGATCCAGGCGCTGGTCGCCCGGTGAGACATCCTCCTCCTCGTTTCCTTCTCTGTGTCTGTCTCTTCGGCTCTGCCCCCGTCTCAGTCCCGCGGCGGCTCCTCCTTCCTTTTCAGCTCCCGCAGCCGCGGCGCCTCAATTCAATTCCCTCAGAGGCGGCGAGAGCGCCAACCCAGGGGCGGGCCGGCTGCTTCCTCTCCCGTCTCCGGGCAGCCGTGGTCAGTCCAGCTCGG
>NW_012101255.1:3088117-3089110 GCF_000951045.1 Mandrillus leucophaeus
TTTTTTTTTTTTTTTCACTAGAGGGCCTTCTGGTTTTCCAGAAAGGAAAACTTGTAAGTAATATTATGTCTCAGCCTCAAAACTCACACTGACAAATCTCTCTGCCTTAAGTGTTCAAGTGTGACTGATATGTAAGAAAAGAACAAATCTATGGGAGCATAACATACTAGCTACCACCATTAAACGGTTAAGGATTAAGCTTAAATTCACCTTTTTTTGAGTAAACAATGTTGCATCCTGACCCATTTTAGTGCTTTTAAACAACTGTGACATGACCAATTCGCTCATTACACCCTTTGACATCAGCAATCTAAATCAATTTTACCAAACACTAAATTTTGTATTTAAAAATGCTAAGGGCCTCAGTTGACAACAAATCTCCCAAAGTTGCATCCTAAGCTACAATGTTGGCCAAGCATTTCTATCAAATATTTAAAATAGATATTTCCATACCTGTCTTCATCACCATCAACAGGAATAGCTATGCTGAATACAGAGGTGGCCAGACTGTTCATAGGTGTTAACTGAAGGGGGTTTGCCAGGGCATCTGCAACAGGCGGCTTCACAACAGGCTTATTTTCAGCAATGAGAGAAAGTGGTGGTTGAGGTAGGGGTTCTGATTTTCTTCTAGTATCGTCGACTTGCCCGACTAAAGGTTGGGTCTGAGTCTGAAACTGGCTTAGGTCAGACTGTGGTAGACTTGTTGGTGCACTGTGTGTGCCTGGCGCTAAGGGCAGCCCAACGTGCTGGATTATGCTGCTGCTCCTGCTGACTGGCGTATGGCTGCTCAGCTGTTGAGACTGGGCCAGAGGCGCGGGTACATTTGGCATAGTAACAGAAGTGGTAGACACACTAGGCACGCTTGGAGCGGGCACGGCTGCAGGCACGTTTGGAACTCCGGGCACCACGGCGTGAGGGCCACCAGGTACGGCTGACAGCGGACCACTGCCACCCATCTGCGGTGGAGGCACGGACTGGGGCTGCCCAGCCCCG
>NW_012101255.1:3091135-3169247 GCF_000951045.1 Mandrillus leucophaeus
TGGGGCTGCGGCGCGGGCAGGCGGCCCTCCCTCCCCGGCTCTAGCCGGAGCTCAACCCCAGGGACATGTCGACTGTCTCTGGCGGAAACCCGCTCTGGGGGAGGGGAAAGCCGGCTCGGTCCTCCCCTTACAGGGGGAACCACCCCTGCGGGCGGGCGGCGACGGCGGTCTCGGCCTCCCCTCGCGGCTTCTCTCACAGAGGGGCGGCGGCGGCGGCAGACCGCTGGCACGGGAGCGGAGGCACCCCGGCTGTGTGAGGTAGCGGTGGTGGCTTCTTCGGCTCCTTCTCGGTGCGCCCAATTCCTAAACCCCGGAGAAACTGAAATTCAAACTGCTGAAGCGGCGGCTGCAGCTCCCTCCGCTGGGCCAAGATGGGGCTGAAATGGCCGCGCCAGGGATGCTGGGAGAAGCAGCAGCCCCGCTGCCGCCGCCGCTGCCGACTAAAATGCCGCCGCTGCCGCAGCTACCGCCAGCGCCGCAGCCGCCGCCGTTCCGTGACGCACCGGCGTCGTGACGTCACCGCTCCGCCCCCTCCGGTTTCCTGCAGTATCGCGTGGAACCTGGGGGGGGGCAATGGGCGGAGCTAAAGGTTAAAAAAGGGAGCGGTTTCTTTATTTAAAATTTTTTAAATTTAAATTTTGTGTTGAAGGTTCTTTAAGAATTGACGAGCTAAAGACAATTTTTAAATTCCAAGCTTAGGGAAGCTTACAGTGGAACTAATCAGATGTTTTTACGTCGGTTTGTTCCGAGACATTGGAAGACTGGAGGTCATGTGCTTGTGTCTAATGTTTAGCAAAATCTTAGTGAAACGAGGGCGATAGGAATGGGGGCTGGGGAAAACTTAGATGGGATAAAGAGAGATGCGGCTGGAAGAACTAAATCACTTTAAAACTTCTGAAAATAAATGTTGACCATTGTCGTCAGAGGAGTAAAATGTTCAGAGAAATGGGGATGATTAAACAAGAACAGCAAGCCAGATTGAGTCAGAAAATTATCTTCCTGCCAGAAATTCTGTCTCCAACAACGGCATCAGGGGATGGTTACTTGCCCAGGGTGAAGTCAGTTTTTAAAAAGCTTAAGGGTTACCAACGTATTCCTAAATTTCCTGAATTTGCTGTGATTCCAGGATTCATTTAAACTCCTGACACTGTTTTTACTTTCGGCACGAAATCAGCTTATAGGCTTTATAAATGTAGAACCTACTGCATTATAGTTCTTTTTGTTTATTCTAAAACTGTTAGTAGCAGCCAGGGTGTTACATGATTTGGATTGGGCCACAAACAACCATAACGAGTGATAAAGCACCCTTTCCTGTTGCAGTACAAAGCATAACTATGAAAAGAAAGTACTGGCAAATTTATCATCTTGTAGCTAGTTCCTGGCCAAAGAAAATGGTAAGGCCATTCTTTTAAGCAGTTAAAAAAAAATGGGGATGGGCTCCTAAACTTTGACATACTAAAGCAGTCATCATTTAGGTAAAATCTAAGTCTTAATGGAAATCGAGATTTCATATCTACTGCAGCGTTAGCAATCACATTATGATAACTTAAATCAGTAAATCGTTGAACTCGGTTCGCTAATCTTTGAAGAATAGAAATACTTTTTAATCCCAAAAGGTGTTTTGAGAATTAAATTTGCAGAGAATTTTTTAGGTCTTTAGTTGTAATTTATACAACTAGGTCTTTTAATCTTAGTGGAAACCATGCCCTCCAAACCCAAGTGACTAGAGTCAGAATGTGAAATAAGACCACATAAAATCCCTGTTTCTTAAGGGGGTGGGCGAAAGTAATGGAATAAAATGTAACGTTATGCTATTGTGGCAGCGATAGCTAATGGAATGTTTCTTTTCTAAATCTGTAATTTCAGTAATTGTCAGAGGCAGTTTTCCATCAATAAATTAGATCAAATGGTTAAATCCAATATGAATTTATAAAAGCTTAATTTAATTTTGGATTGATTTACCAGATTGTTTAAGGTGGTTATCAATGGGTAGTGTTGATGGTGGTACTTTTGGAAAAATGAGTATTATATGCCTGCTCATCCCTTTACATTATTTTATCATATAAACTTCTTGATTACTCGTTATAATACTCTTAAATCATATATTTAAAGGAAAAATCTTAAAGTAATCTGTAAGACCATTTCTCCTTAAAAGGATATATTATGAGATGAAAGGAAAGATAAAGATAATTTAGAAGAGATCCAGAAGTGGACCAAATTTCTGGTAATGAGGGTGCTAAAGGTGTTCAAAGACATCTTAGGAAAAGCATATGATTTATAACTTTTAAAAGTCTCGTTTAGATGTTTAAGGATTTGTGTTTGTGTTTAATAGTTCTCTTGAAAATACTGTTTTCCAAAAGTTTAAAGGCCCTAGCTACTTTTATACATTTACCCTTAAAAAAATGTACAGAATTTATTACATCAAACTGCTATGAAGAAATAAGAATTCTGATTTTTGCAATTAAGTTTGAAATCAATGTAGAGGACAAAAAGTGGCATAGTTATATCTAAATAAAAAAGTATGTAATTCATAAGTTGGTCCACAGAGAATTGAAAGCCTTTAAATAACTAATTTAAATGATAGAAAGCAGGATGTATATGCAAGTACATATTCTCCCTGTATAGAGTGTTGTTAATAAGTAACATGGTGGCCTAACTCACTGGAAGAAAGAGATCCCTGGAGTCCCAAACCTCAAGACTAGGAGTCTTAATGCAGTTACCAGGCTGCATGCCTGCACCCAGAGACCATACTAGAGGCTGTGGGAATCCTCGATTACTGCTCTTAGAGCCCCCAATTTGACTGTTTCTTCTGTACCTGGTACTTTTTTCAAATATTTCAAATTGCAGTGATGCATGAGGTACATTTATAAAACATAATACAGGGGAATAATAGCAGTTAAAAATTAAGGAGAATTTCTACTGATATAAAATAAAAAACTGCTACAGCAAGATCTTTTCATCATCTGCAAACATCATACCCCCAAATTTTCGTAGGTTATTATCTAACCATATCAGTACCAGATGGTGCATTATTTCATAGAAAATCCTGGAATGTAAACTCTAGATACTCAAGAAAACCTGACTTTTTTTTAAAATGAAGATATAATATATTTAAAATAATAATGATACATTAAACATTATGGGATAAAGAAAATACTTTCCATAGAAATTAAGCAACGGCCTAGGCAAAGAGAAGTAACCCTTTAGCATTAATACTACCAGACAGTGACATTTATTGAACATTCTCTGTGTTGTGTATTAAGAATTGGACTACCTATAGCCCAGTTAACAATTTTTTCTGGAGTTTAGAAATAGCTTATGCTTATTTTCTGTGTTTTTTATTACCAAATTATTAGAGTTTGGTGCAAAAGTAATTGTGGTTTTTGCCACTTACATGATGGCAAAAACCACAATTACTTTTGCGCCAACCTAATAGAAAAATACAAAATGGAGAAATAGTTTTCAGGTTCCAGAAAGCATTTGGTAGAAATAAATATCAGTTGTCTAAATAAGTGGTACTTGATTTATTAGTATGATTTTCCTAGGGTTCCATTTCTGGAACAATATCATATTAATAAACCCCTTCAGTGAGTCCATTGTGTGGTATTGCCCAAAAAGGAAAAAAAATGTAATGAGAAAGAACTAAGGCTAATAAAATTCCATAAATACTTTTATAAAGAAAAATATAATTTGACTGAGATGCACAAATGCCTACTTGATAATGAGGTGTTTTAAGGAAACTTCTATTAAATACTCTTTTTGAGTTTAATATACTGTGAAACAATGATGTCTTTTTTTTTTTTTTTTAGTGAAGATTTCCTTGATATCCAAAGACCTTTGATGTTCAAGCAAAATGTAGCAATTTGGTAAAAGTAAAGGGTGCATTTCAAACTGATAATAAACATAATGTCCTATTAAAGCCTGTATTATATTTTATGGAATTTAACTTAGAATGTAAGATATTAACTCTGTGGTTTTACAAGTTGTTTAAATGCTGCAATGTAGGGCAGCAGAAAATCCAAACAAAATCCATTAATGACTATATTACTTCTTTATTTTTCTTTTTAAATATGATATGTGGCCACTCAGGATAAAGTTTTTTTTTAAACTACATTTCCTAGTTGGACAGATCAAGAGTAAGCTCCGGTTTTGCTATAATCTTGTTTTGTGATTGCTGACAAGTCTATTAATCCCTCAGTTTCCCTATCACTAAAAAGAAATAACATTGTGGTAAAGGGGTGTTAAACTACCAAACCCACTGAAAAACTTTCGAAAAAGGTCACAGATGTGGCAGTGCTTTGGCATCTTCAGAAGAAAAGATAGCAACTCAATGTGATACTACTGGCAATACCATTTGTTAATTTCAAAAAAAAAAGAAGAAAGCAGTTACTAGATATCCATGATTTTCTGGAGAAGCCATATTCTGTCATAGATGAGCTGTTTACAGACTTTCAATGACACATTCTTTGACAAAGTGAATCATCACTGTCTAGTCTTTCTTGTATATAAATTTGAAGTATTGATTAAAGTTGTAGTTTACCTGTAATTTTAAGTTGTAAAACTTTAATACTCACAAAAGAACATTGAAAGACTGCAAATTTCTAGACTTGGGGGTAATAATTCCCTCTGTATGTTACTACTATCAGCTTGTAAAGTTTTTAAAAATGTGAGTGTAGAAACTTATATAAACTGTATTCACACATGAAGGATAGCCTAAATGCTCCGGACTGATAATCTGAAGGTCATTCTAACCTGGCTGATTGAACTACTTTTATTCATAGAAGCCAAAGTTTTGAAAGGTACAGATAGAATCTTGACTACCTTGCATTCCCAGTTATGTTTTAATTCCAAAATAGCTAGCTCTTTAGTCACTGGAAACAAAACACTTTTAGCATTTAACTTTAGAATACTTGAAATCCTACCTTGAAAGCATTCATACTCATTAAAAGCTCAACACATGATCCATGTTTACATAAGGATTTGGGTGTTACTCAAAATGGTCATGTAATGAGCTGCTTCTCTGCAAATTAATATTCACTCCCTTCCCCCATCCTTAATGTGGGATCTTTGAAGGAAAAGGAAGTGACCAAACTAAAGACATAGGGAAATGCAAAATCAAGGTGAAAAGTTAACCAGAGGGTTGTTTTAATTTTGGCCATCAAACCCCTAGTGAATAATGGTAACAGTATTGTTTTGACCCCCTTTTTGTGGCATTTTCCTATTGTTAAACTAAATTGACTAGATGTAAATATATTTTCATCTTCAAATGTTTAGAATTTTTATCCTTCCCCATTGTTTCTGGATTTTGATACTAATCTTTTTTCTTTGCGTATTGTGTATATTTACTCAACAACTAATCTAATTTCAGATTTTTAGCTTATCCACATTTCATTTTTGTTTGTTTCATTGGTATTCCATCAATACAATGACTCTACCCTCCAAGGAAAAAAAAATCAGCCTGTCACACAAAAATGCATATATTCAAGAAAGATAAATTACATTGTGATGATTCAATCATAGTAAGTATTCACCACTGAATTTCTTTAAGCATAACTACTGTGTTCAAAATAATTTTTGTACTAATATTTCATTTGAGATATTTTATTTCTGTGGAATAAAAAGATTTATCATAGTAACATCAAGCTTGTATCTTGGACAAACAGCTCCAAATATAATAATACCAGCTCTACTTCTTCATGCATTCAACATAAATTTAGAAACCTGGCTGGGCACAGTGGCTCACACCTGTAATCCCAGCACTTTGGGAGGCCGAGGTGGGCAGATCACTTGAGGTCAGGAATTTGAGACTCGCCTGGCCAACAGGGTGAAACCCTGTCTCTACTAAAAATACAAAAATTAGCTGGGCATGGTAGCAGGCACAGGTACTTGGGGGACTGAGGCACGAAAATCGCTTGAACCTGGGAGTCAGAGATTGCAGTGAGCCGAGATCACACCACTGCACTCCAGCCTGGGTGACAGAACAAGACTCCATAAGAAACCTACTATGTTGGCCTCTTTGCTGGACTTGGGGAAAATAGTTGTGAACCAGACATGAAAAGCAAAGTCCTTGTTCAAATAGGTCTTATATTTTAGTGGGGGAAACAACCACCAAAGAAATAAGCAAAAAAATATAATTTCAAATATTCGTAAGTGTTAAGAACAAAATGAAACAACAATGCAAGGTGAGAAGGGAGACAGTGTACCTTACTCAGGTTACCTGCAGGTAGGCCTGAGGAAGTGTTCTTTGAGCTAAGGACAAGCTCATCGGGGAGCATTTTAGGAAGGGAGACAGATGAGGACAATGTCTTTGTGCTGGAAACCAGTATGTGGTTGGAAGGGAGTAGGGGGCATCTGAGTAGTAGGTAAGGGCCAGATCATATGGACATTGTTGACCAAGTGGAGGAACAGATATTTTATTTTAAATGCAATGAGAAGCCACAGGCAGATTATAAGCAGAGGATTAACATGATCTGATTTACACTTACGAGGAAACCTTTTAAAAAAATCTTCTTAACCTCTAATAGTTTATAATATATTGTGTATTATGTTTAAAGAGATTTAAAAATAACTTATATGGTCAAAGGTAAGTTTCTTTTTGTAGGACTATACTATTTGTGTAATACCAAAATGGAAGAAATATTCAACAATCTATATGGCATTTCTTATAGAGATTTAATAACTTTGTTGCAAAATGACTAAGTTTTTGTAAGAGAGAAATCGTTTTCTCAATGAAACCTTAACTTTAATTTAAAGGCAGTGATTTCGATATTTAAGAGAAGCTTGAAATGCCCCACTTGAAAAAAAAAAAAAAACAACTCTGGACAACAGGGAAAAAGAAGTCATTTTGTTTAAATGTAATTATTAGATAAGTGTGACAAAAATAGAGCTAATTTTAGGGATGCTCAGGGCTGAGACTCCTTTTTTTCAGTGGATAAAAATATCCATAGGCAAATCTAGGGACACTTTAAAGAGTTCAAGTAGTCATAAAAGGGCCTCAGAGCGGGGGCCTCTTCTGAAAGAGGTCGGTGGAAAGGCCATGCGTTTTGATACTGGTGGGTTGCTTTTCTTGTAGAAACTACTTTCTTTTCCTTGTCCAGTACAATTGAACAGTAGATGATTATTACTCTGTTTCATGGGCTATTTCTTTATTAGCAAGGTTACACTCTCAAGCACCTGTGGGGACAACTGGCCTGGGCACTTTCTTCATATCTCCCTTTATCTTCTCTCAACTCAGGCCTATATATACAAAGGTTAAATTTGTTCCTACTCAGCTAAAATCTAAAGCAAGGCCACCATAGGCCATTATTACTTTCTCTAGAGCACACAAAGGTAATCTGTTTTCCTAGTTGAACATGAGAGAAGAAATAGCTAGATGTTTTATACCATAGGCTCCAATGTAAATGTGAATAGGTGATATAAATTCCAAGCAAAAAGAAGAAAGTTTGCTTATCTTATCCAATGCTTTTGAAATATGTTACTATTTGATGGCATTTGGTGTTTTATAAGATATGATAAAACCTTAAGACTAAAAAAGGAAGGCCAGATGCGGTGGCTTACGCCTGCAATACCAGCACTTTGGGAGGCTGAGGTGCACGGATCACCTGAGGTCAGGAGTTCGAGACCAGCCTGGCCAACATGGTGAAACCCCATCTCTACTAAAAATACCAAAAATTAGCCGGGCATGGTGGCAGGCACCCGTAATCCCAGCTACATGGGAGGCTGAGGCAGGAGAATCGCTTGAACCTGGGAGGCAGAGGTTGCAGTGAGCCAAGATTATGCCACTGCACTCCAGCCTGGGCAACAAGAGAGAAACCCTGTCTCAATAAAAAAAAGGATAGCATGCCAAAGTTATTGTGTAAATTCTTTAAAAAGGGTACACATGCTCGTGTTGCATTTTTGTTAAATATCATCCTAAAACTTAGATTATTTTGCAACTTAATTATAAAGCTTACAAATCCTGATCATATTGCTTTAAAATAGCACCTTGTTATGGGTAGAAAAATATTACCCAAACTTTATAGCCCACCTTATTAATGAACTTTGCCTCTAGGTGACTTTTGTGTGTGTGTGTGTGACAGAGTTTCACTCTGTCTCCCAGGTTGGAGTATAGTGGTGCAATCTCAGCCCACTGCAACCTCTGCCTCCTGGGTTCAAGGGATTCTCCTGCCTCAGCCTCCCGAGTAGCCGGGATTACAGGCGTCCGCCACCATACCTGACTAATTTTTTGTATTTTTAGTAGAGATGGAGTTTCACCATTTTGGCTAGTCTAGTCTCAAACTCCTGACCCTCTAGTTGACTTCTGTTTTCAAAAGTCAAAATCATTTTGAAGATGAACATTTGTCATTTGTTGAAAATTTTTAAAAATGTTAAGTATGTTAGAATACCAAGTAAAAAAATTTAAAATTATATCATGCCTTTTAAAAATTACATGTATGCATAGGAAAAGAGTTTGGGAGAAATACATCAGAACTTTAATAATGGCTATATCTAAAGGATGAGATAATAGGCTTTTTTTTTTTTTGCTTTGTATATTTTTTTCAAAATTTCTGCAATGATCACATATCATTTTTATTTAAATATATTACTTTCGTATATTTTAAAATGTACCCACAGACTCCAGGCTAAGCTAAAAATAATTTTGTAAGGGTGTATTAACAACAGCCAAGATTATAGTTTTAGCTGTTGTGATCGACGATAGTTCATAAATGCTATCCAAAGATAAATTGTCCCTTGGGAATAGTATATATTTGAATGCCCTCAAAGATAATATTAGAAATAATTGGTGCCTTTTCAGTTGAATCAAACTAATGCAGAGAAACTTATAAGAGTTAATTTATGAAATACAAAAGGATTTTAGAATGGAATTACAAGGACAGACGGGACAGAAAAATAATTAAAATATTATAAGCAAAGTTGAAAGAGACGGACGTCAGGAAACCTTTGTTCTGTTACACTCTCTGCAGCATTGTGTCTAGTTGTGTGTCCCTGAACAAGTCATAGTCTTGATGGGCCTCAGTTTCTTTAACTGTAAAATTACAGAGTTGGCTGAACAAATGACTATTTTTGGTGCCAATACTTCATGAATCTAAATTCCCCAAACAAATTTGGATTCTTGTTTTTACGTGCAGCAATAAATATATAAATGGGTCCAGAAGATGTCTTTGCTTCAGCATTGGTAACACTCAAGTGTGCTGGTTATTGCCTGATTCCACTTCTCTATCATTTCCCTGCTTTTCTGTGCACTCTTGCATTCCAGGAATGGGGTGCTCTGGCCCTCATCACCAGGGATCCCTTGTCTTCCCTGGGTTTAGCCAATGAGAACTGCAGGCAGGAGGTCAGAGGGTAGTAGAAAAAAGAACTTGGGGTATTTCTTTCCCCCTCCCTTTGAGCTAGGCTGAGATTCTGGTAGTGATGCCATCCCTCTACAACTGCATCCGGTATCAGATCCCCGCCCATGGCTCTAACTCTTATTGGGCTGCTTCAGATCCAGGTGTGGTGATAGAACCCCAGTGTACTAGCCCCGGAATGCCTCAGCATTCCTTGTTTGGACTCTTAACTGCCCACATTTCTGTAATTGTTCTTTACATTAGTTTGTACTCAAAGTCCCCTTGGAACTGTGCCTTCAGTTTCTTGCTAGAACTAGGTGAATACATCCAAGTCATTTCTATTTTTCTGATTTGTACAACTTTGCTCAAATTCATCGTTTCCTGTCATACTCAGAATGAGTCAAGTCTTAACAATAACCTGTATGATTTGTTCTGTGCTCACCCTACTCCAGCCACAGTGATCTCCTTGCTATTCTTGTAGCCTACCAATGTACCCTCCTGCCTCAGGACCTTTGTACGTACTATACTTTCTCCTTATTCCCTAAGCTGTTTGCATGACTAATTCCCTCATCTTCAGATCTTGGCCCAAATGTCACCTTTTCAGTGAGGACTTCCCTGACTACACTATTTAAAACCGCAAGCCTCTCCACCTCCCATCCCTCTTTTCAGCTTGATTTTTCTCTAGCACACTTATAACCTTCTAATATACTATATTATTTACTTATTTTGTTTGTTGTCTCTTCCTATACTGAAACGGATTATTCCAAGAGGGAGAGAGTTTTAATCTGTCTTGTTCATTCTTATATTCTCAGAGTGAATAATATAACCTGGACATACTGGATTCTAAGTAAATGTTACATAAATAAATGAATGTTCCATTTTTACAACATGCTACAACAATTTTATCCAATATTTATGAAAGTAAATAAACATGCTGAAAAGCGTGGAACATTGGTAAAGTGGGAAATTTCCTGCAATGACAGATACTTTTGAAACATGTCTTTTTTTTTTTTTTTTGAGATGAAGTTTCGCTCTTGTTGCCCAGGCTGGAGTGCAATGGCATGATCTTGGCTCACTGCAACCTCCGCCTCCCGGGTTTAAGCAATTCTCTTGCCTCAGCCTCCCGAGTAGCTGGGATTACAGGCTTGTGCCACCATGCCTGGCTAATTTTTGTACTTTTAGTAGAGACGGGGTTTCTCCATGTTGGTCAGGCTGGTCTCGAACTCCCGACTTCAGGTGATCCTCCCGCCTCCGCCTCCCAAAGTGCTGGGATTACAGGTGTGAGTCACCACGCCTGGCCGAAACATGTCTTTTTTAAAGGGAAAAAAAGAAAGATACTATTTTAATTACAAGATAAAGGTTTCTTTATCTTTTTATTGATGCATTTCATTTGTTGCAAAATTTTCAGAAAATATGCAAGGTATGTATTGGATCATATGTTGAAGTCCTTGAGAAAATAGCTTATTTAGTTTTTAGAAAGTATAAGATTAAAATCTTGATCAAGAATACACGTTACTTTGACACTAGCCATTTTTAATCATATTTAATTCAAGACACATTGAAATATTTTAAATATTTGGTGTAATGGCTAAACTAACCTTTGCATAGAAAAATCTAAAAAATATAGACACTCTAAGGGTACAAACTCCTTAGTTTTTTAAATGTAGGTCTATAGATATGTCACGGTAGTAACGAAGTATTAGGAAAAGCTCTATTTTGAATTCATAGAGTCTACATGCTATTGATTAATAATGAATACTTAGATTTTTAAAAAATGTCTTTTATAGACTCCTTGGGCTTTGTTTTCTTCATCTGTTTGGTTTGGCTGCTCTCATTTACATACTTGCTCTCATTAGGGTTTGAATTTCAGAGCTGGCCTCACTCTGCAATGAGAACAAATGTCTTGCCATGTGATACTAACTTTCCATTACATGCTGAAGCATTTGCAGTCCCAGAGGCAAAGAATTTATGGTTGGTACATGAGAGATAGAACCATCACATAAAAGAAGCCAAATTTGCAAACATATTTTTCTTTAGTGCTAATATAGTTTCAGGATAATGAGAACTCAGAATAATCAGCTAATGACCAGAAATGAATCATTATTAAAACACTGTTTTTTTTTTGGCATAAAATAGCTAATGTTTCTAGTTGGTTGATAATTTTCATAGCAACCATGGTATTTGGCACGTCCTAAACCACTTTTCACTAGAAGCCTTCAGACCCCTCTGAAGCAGTTCATTATACTCTGAAATAGTTCTGAGAATCAGGGAGAATAATATACAAGTTTTGCTGATATTCTATAACTGTATAGCCAGCATCATGTAGCAAGTACTTAAAATATCCTACAAGATTTCTCAGTAATTCTCTAGCCAAGTAGGAAATTAAGTAGATGCAGCAGAAGAGATTCAAAAGTATTGGAAGTCAATCCCCAAGTTAGAGTTAGATCAGAATTTCAAGCTTGTTTTATTGTTTCTTAAAAAGTAAATAAACAAGTTGTTTCATACTTTAATAATAGGGTCACCAGTAATATTCATAACATTTACATGGCATCATATTTCCAAGGGATTCTGTATATGTCCCAACTTCTTGTTATTACTCATTATGCTCTGTGAGATTTTTTGGTGGCATATATTATTTTGGTTTTGGCCAGAAAGTCAAAGGAAAAGAGTATTGAGAATAGCAGCCAATAACTATGAAAACTCATCACAGTTCTGTTCATATATCTGGTCATACCCTGCACACATATAGCACTCTATGGTTGTCAAAATCTTGGCATGCATGATACCATTTGATCTTTATAACCCTATATCTGTGTGACCTTGAGCAAGTCACTCAGCCCATGGCTGTGACTCATGTTTGGAAGCTGGGTTTAATAGATACCCTCTACTAAGTCTATAGGAATGCTTCAGAATTAATAATAGAGTAGTTCAATGCATTGTGAATTCTGTAAAAGAAAGGTATTATTATAAATGCAAAATTATTTTATTCACCTAGCTTGGGACCCTAAAATTTAGGGAGACTAAGTGAGTCGGCTGCAAGTGTTTAACCACATTGATCCCAGGAAACACACAGAACCATGGATCAAAAGGTTGATGTTTTCTGGTTTAGATAAGGAGCATGAGATTTTATCATAAAGGGCAAAATACTACCTCATAAGTAGAGAATATTGCTTTCTAAAGAATAGAAATTCATTCTGAACCATGAACTCACTACTTTTATTTAAATGTGTCAAACGGTATGATTTTATTAGTTATTGATCAATATTCAGGCTACACGTAACAGTGGATGGCAACTAGTTTTCTTGAAAAGATATCCAATTTGGAGGCAATTAATCCCAGAATTATTATGAATTACATAAACTGAGAAGATAAATTGATAATATTTCTGATCAAAATAATATTTTCCAAATACGTATATTTTCTGAATAATATTGTATACACAATAAAGTGGTCAGCCTTGTCACTAATGTTTGACGTAGCTCATGTATTATTATAAAACCTGCTGAAGAACATCAGATATTTGATAAGATATGTTAATTTCAGTTAAGCTAGGTTTTGCACCAACCTAATAAATAAAGAACAATAATTCAGAAGCTAGGAAATATAATTTCATTGAAAGATGGAAAGGAGGCCGGGCGCGGTGGCTCACGCCTGTAATCCCAGCACTTTGGGAGGCCGAGGCGAGCGGATCACGAGGTCAGGAGATCGAGACCATCCTGGCTAACACAGTGAAACCCCGTCTCTACTAAAAATGCAAAAAATTAGCCGGGCGAGCTGAGGCAGGAGAATGGCGTGAACCCGAGAGGCGGAGTTTGCAGTGAGCCGAGATCGCGCCACTGCACTCCAGCCTGGGCGACTAAGCGAGACTCTGTCTCAAAAAAAAAAAAAAAAAAAAAAAGGAAGATGGAAAGGAATGAGTATCTAGCATGAGCCAGGCAGTGTGGTAAATACATTTTAAATGTGTCTTTATTTAATCTCTATAACAGCTCTGTAGGATAAGCATTATTATCTCTAATTTAGAGATAAAGAAATTGAACCTTCAAGAGATTGAGGGCTTCTTCAAGAGTTTATAATCAGAGCCACATTTGAGCTGGATCTGAGTGATACCCAGGTGTATGTTCTCTCCATTACTCCATTTTATAATTTAGGAACCACCAGATCAGATGTTCCCGAATTTGTGAAGAGGAACTACATTCTGGTTTTTTGTTTTGTTTTGAAACTTCATATTGGTGGAGGGAGGGGTCAGGAGAAAGAGGTTGAACCTGATGTGGATAAATGTGAGGATAAGAGCCCCTGATAGTGAGGGGCTACAGGCACACGCCACCAGGCCTGGCTAATTATTTTTTTTAAAGCTTTTGTAGAGATGCAGTCCCTTGCTCTGTTGCCCAGGCTGGTCTCAAACTCCTGGGTTCAAGCAATCCTCCTGCCTTGGCCTCCCAAAATGCTGGGATTATAGGTGTGAGGTTCTTCACAGGGGGATGAAGTGAGCAGAAAGTAGCTGCTTGACAAGTGAAAGAAGCAATGGACCAGTGTAGGCTTTAAGGTGCACCTGTTAGCCTTGGTGTGTTGGGAACTGCCGATGTGGTTGGATGATGCTCTCTGATGGTCTTTCTGTTATATTAAGGAGTAGAAATTTTAAAATATTAGATAATTTTATGTTTCTATTCCTAAAATGGGGTGTGTGTGTTTGGGGGGGTGTTGGTCTGTCATTTTATTTCACTTCCAATGAAGATGCATTTTTATCTGGAATGTATGTGGAACTGTCTTGGAATTTGGCTCTCCAGGGTCAGACTATGTCCACACAGCATACCAGCAAATTCCCAGGATACCAGGCTGCTGTTTGAGGTAGGCTGCTGCTACTTCCTGTCCTAGAGAAGAAGACACTCTAGTTCTAGCCCCAGCTCTGCAACTGGCAGATCACCTCACCTCTCTGAGCCTCTGTTCTTCCTCCTCTGAAAAATAAGGAGGCTGAACCAGACAATTCCTAGGCCTCACTTCCAGTCCTTCTGTTCTGCAGTTCCACGAGAAACAGAAAGCATAGCTTATCCTCTAAGCCCTCTAAAAGGAAAAAAACCTAAAACAATTACCTTCCATGGTAAAACTGTCTGCTGTATACATTTTAATGTTCCAAAGAATTAAAGTCCATCAATCTTGTAGACTCGTGGGGAAACAAGTCAGTTGGCATTTTCACACACTTTTTATTTCACTGTGTTTTAGCATTGTTAGAACATTTTTCTGTAGGGGAAAATTTTCTAGAAGTTAATTCGAGTTTTTTATATCTCATTTTGAAAGTTAAAGTAAATCACTTGTTTTGAGTACCTTATATCGGTGCTTTTTAAGCCACAAATAATTTTGTCAAACTTTGCAAAATTACGCTCTGCCCTCAGAAGTTATTTTAGGTACAAATTGCTTGTTATCTTAAATTGAATTGATGAAAATTTAAATGCTGTAATATTTAAGTTATTCCAACATATACACTTTGATGATGAATACATGCTAACTGGAAACAGTTTACTGTAGTTTTACTTTATGCTTTTCTACTAATAATGTTCATAAATTCATGAATGGGTGGATAATCTTGGTAAGAAAATGAAAAGACTTTTAATTGTGTAAAAGTATGGATTTGTCTTCTTTTGGAGTTGTTGCTTACTCAGCAGACACGTGTTGAGTCCTGCTAACTTGACAAGCGCTGCACTACTTGCTGAGATTACAAAGATAAGTAAGATATGCTCTGTGGCTCTGGAAAATCAAAAGCCAGTAGAAGATGCCTGTAGTTCATCTGGAAAAAGAGAGCTTATAAAGTTTTTTCTACAATATGACCTCATTTGAACATATGGGGTACTGTTATTATTTTCCTTATTTTACACAGGAAACTGAGTCTCATGGAGGTTAAGTTATAATGCTCAACTTGTTATTACTTGCCCAGTATCTGTTATCCCTTAAATAAGGACTGGGACCATGTCTATCTTTTTCACTCTGTAGTTCCAGTGCCTAGCACAGTACCTGGCACATAATAGATGCTCCATTTGAGCACCTATTTGATGGATTAATAAATCCACCAAACATATTTGATGGATAGTAGCTCCAACAAATACTGGATCATAGGAAAACATTACTAGCATTAGTCTTCTTACTCTTGAAGTAAGTACTTTTTCACCATGCCTTGCTGCCTCTGTAATTATAAACCTGTTTAGTATTAACAGGATGAATGCTTGAGGTATGGAAAACGAGCTATATGTACCGCCTAATTTTTTACATAAGGAAAGAGATTGCCTTTGAAAGGTAGAAGCTGAACACCCGTGGAAAAACAATAGGATAAATTCCCCAGAACTCAGACATCTTGGTACTCAACCACAAAAACATTCTTTTTTTTATAAAGAAATAATTTGGTCATATGTGTCAAGCTTTCTCATTATTTAGTGGTTTGGAATAATTTTAAATTGGCCATTAGAAGTAATGGCAGCAGGTTTGAGGGCCTAGAAGTATTATATATTGTGTACTTTATCAGTAATTTTTATGATATTTATGAAGCTCAGTATGGCTGATGTTAAGAGACAGGGTTATTAGCACTTCAGAACATAAGAATGGAATTCAGAATGACCTTGGAAAAATTGAGAGGTGTTGATCCTAAATAGGAACACATGTGGGGAGAAAAGACAAATGCACTATAACTGCAGTATGCAACTGTGGCAGGGAGGAATTTAGAAGACCAAATTCAGAATAACAAAGTATTAATCATTCTTATATTACATTCTTCAGACTATTACTGGAATACTATGGTCAGTCTCAGTCCTGCCAGTTTAAGAGATTTGTAACAAATTGCATGAGATTTAGAAGATATAGAAAATAATTGAAGGTTAGAAATTTAGGAATGTGAAAACAGAAAATAAGTTGAATTTTAGTCATGTAAGGTCTCAAAATATTTTATCTCTCGTATTTTCATTCTCAGAAGTTACTCAAGGATGTGCTCCACCAAAATGAGGATATGAAGCCAATATAAAGGAAGACAATGAATACAAGAGACAGGCAAAGGGAGTTCCCAGGACATAAGCAAGGGACATCCCAGGTAGCAAGAGTGCACCTGATGTCCAGGGCCATCTGTCCAGGTAATGTACGTTATAAGGTGTAAGGGGAGATATTTTTCAGGAAGGTGAAAATAAAAGAACTCCTGATGCATTTGAATATTTTAAGAAAAAGGGCATGGTAATACATGCCTGTAATCCCAGTTAATTGAGAGGCTGAGGCAGGAAGGTGGCTTGAGTCCAGAAGTACTAGGCTGCAGTACGCTATGATCATGCTTGTGAATAGCCACTGCACTCTAGCCTGGGCATCATAGCAAGACCCTCATTTTAAAAGAAAGAAGGAGAGAAAGAAAAAGAAAGAAAAATGGAAAGAAAAAGAAGAAGGAAGGAGAGAGGAAGAAAGAAAGAAAAGAAAGAAGCAGTGTTAAGCATTTGATGGAAAGTTTGGGGTTAAATTAGTGATATACACAGAGAATGTTTGCTAAAACCAACAAAAATCAACTCCAGGGAAGCAAAAGTTTTAGCCAAAATGAAAAGAAGAATTATATATACTACAGAGCTTCACTATAACTAACATAAATACTAAGTATTAATCTAATCAAAATTTTGATATAAAGATAGTAAGTAGATGAAAAGATGGGAAGGGTGGATGTGTGGGATGGGGCGGGAGAGGGTGGTGAAAGAAAGCTGTGCCCTTGTATTCCACAGTGAGAAGTCATGGAAAATGCCTACACTTGGAAAATCAAATTAATAACATAAGCAAATATAGCGTTAAAAAGTTGTGGAAGTAAACATCAAAACCACCAACCAACAAATTAATCAAATGAGCAAAACAAAATTTCTGAAAACATTGAATGTGGCTGCCTTTGGAGTGGAGAGAAATATACTGAGGGGAGGAACAGGGGACCATTATTTTTCACGTCAAACCTTATTTAAAGCTTATTTAAACCATGACCTTGTATAACTTTGGTTAAAGCAAACAAAAATTAAATTATTTAACTACATAAAAATATATTTAAGGACCTAATAATCACCAAAAGTAAGGAAATTTGTTTTTTCTCAGGATGATGACAACTGCTTGTTGTATTTACAAAGTCAAGATTTTGGTTTAGTGGTAAGTTCTGATAAGGACTGTTGTATGGGAGTTTCTAAACAGATGAGGCATTCCCTTTCCTGGAGCTATGGGGGACCAGCAATCAACACTCAATAGCCTGGCATGGTTTAGGTGCAGTTATAGAGTAAGGCTGTGTGCATTTCCCTGTCTCATTTGGGTTCCTTATAATTCTGTGGGCCTCCAGCGGTGGTGTGGTGTGAAGACAAAGCACTGGATTTGTAGACACACAGACCCCAAGTCAAATGCCAGCTCAATCATATACTATTTATGTGACCTCAGAAGTGACCCAACCCCTCTGAACCTTAATTTCCTCATCCGTAAAATGGGGCCATGTGATATCCGCCTCATCTGCTAAGCCATTAAATGAACTTATGTTTGTAAAGTATCTGGCAGATGCTCAAAAAATATCAGTTCCTTCCTCTCTGAAGTAGTGAATCTCCTCACAGATTCAGAGCAGTAATCATTTGAATCATATGATGATAATGTATATTCATCTCTAATGCAATCAGGTAGGGAATTAAAATACATATTTAAATATCTTCTTGTTTTAACTTTTACATGATACAAAACAACCAGTTTTCCTATCCTAGAAAGATATGCTTTGAATATAATTTATTTAGTCCAATTAGATAACTATTTTGATGTCCCGTAGACACAACTTGAGTGCTTATGTGTCACATATGGCCTAGTACTGTGAGAAGACTTCAGAAATGCTCAAGGCCTGTAGGTGATGGAATAGTCAAAATATGCCCCATCCAGCCAGTCTCCCAAATTGCTACATAACCCCTTGAGACCCTGTGAATCATAGTTTATAAGCAACTATTCATAAATATAGGCATTTTCCCCAGGGTGTTTTTTATATGAGGTTGCTAAAGATCAACTTAAATATGTGTATATATTTTCTTTGCTAAGTATTAATTCTAACACCTGACTCACAAAGGTGGAGGGAGGGGGGAAGGAAAAATCCGCTAAGTTACAGAGGCCAGAGAGACCCCTTGCAGAGAGAGGATGGCAAAGAAAGTCAACCTTTGAAGAAAGGCCTCCCTAAGGAACAAGGACCGTGTGGTCCTGTGATCCTCTGTAATCTAAGTGCCAAGACTTAGTGCCAAGAATAAATGATCCTGGTTGATGAAGAGCAATCTGCCACTTCTAAGCTTTGCTCAAAGATCAGAAAACCATCTCGGTGTTGCTGCGTCTGACATCTGCTCACATTTTCACAGTTTAGTGCCTATAACAGGAAGTGCCTATTTTCACCTTGAAATTCTTTCATTCAGTAGAAATGTTTTTTGTTTTAAATAATTTAAAAATATAACCAGTGAGCATCTTTAAATTTTCATAATTGGCTCACAGTAAAATAGATTTCTCACCTCTGATTTAGGTGAAATAACTTTGTTTCTGCTTTATATTATTCTACTTTCTCTACCTCAAACAGGAACAAAAATTCTTTTAATAATCAATTGAGCTCCTCAGTTTCTTTAATTGAACACTTGCCAGATTCTGGGGATACTAAGATGACTGTGAAAGTGTATCTTCCCTGGAGGAACTCAGTTTCTATTCGGGAGTGATAGTGGGGAGAGGGGAACCCAGATTTGGAAAGAGACAAAGGTGATAAGAATGACAATAAAAGTATGTACAAAGGTTAAGATAACACAAAAGATAGAAAGGCCAACCCCGGAGCTTTCCAAAAAGGCTTACACAGAAGAGATAAAGTTGTGGTTTGATTTCCCAGGCCTTGTGAGAGCTTGCCAGTCAGGCAGAGACACTGAAGATACTCATGAAGGACAGTGAAGAAACAGAGCTTAGAACCAAACAGTATGTTTGCAGAGTGGCACAAAGCTCCATGTGGTTGTGTTAAGCAGTGAATGTGGGAAGGTAGTAGGAGGTGAGAACCAAGAAACAAGAGATAGAACATTCCATAGATAAATAACAGGAGTGACAGGCTCCCAGATGCATTGTCAAGAGAACATATGATGGCAAGGATGGGCTGGAGTGAGATGAGAACCTATTTAGAAGTAGTCCAGGTGGGAGGCTGAGGCAGGCGGATCACGAGGTCAGGAGATCGAGACCATCCTGGCTAACATGGTGAAACCCCGACTCTACTAAAAAACATACAAAAAATTAGCCGGGCATGGTGGCGGGCGCCTGTAGTCCCAGCTACTCAGGAGGCTGAGGCAGGAGAATGGCGTGAACCCGGGAGGTGGAGCTTGCAGTGAGCGGGAGATTGTGCCACTGCACTCCAGCCTGGGCGACAGAGCGAGACTCGTCTCAAAAAAAAAAAAGAGTTAGTCCAGGTAAGAGATGTGGAGGTCCCAAATTATGGCAATAACATATCAAAGATGGATGATAATTAATTATAAATCATCTAAAAATGTGAACTACCATGTAAAACCATACAAAGATATTAATTATTGATATTACTTTTCTGCATGACCTTGGAGTCTGTTGTGGCAACCCACCCCTAGTTTAGTAAATACTTGCTGTGGCCAAGCCAAATGCACAATGCCATCTACAGTAGGCGCGTGCTACCATCACACGCCTTCTCATGACTTCCCAGGATTTACTAGGAAGGCTATTTGTGGAACAAGCTCATTTTAGCTTCTTAAATATCATAAAATAAACTGAGATTGCCCATTTTATTTTAAGTATGCTGCAGAAGACAATTAACTTTGTTTCCAGCACAAAATATAATGCCAATATAACTTTTGTGAAACGTAAAATGGTGAAATTTAAGGATATGGCTGAAGATACCCATGGTTTTATAGGCTTTTCACTTAGATGAATGAATGGATGACTTTGCCACAGCATTTTCAGCATTCCAGGCTTGTGATAAAATGGAATCCAGTTCAAGTTTCTTTTAACCTTCATTTTTAGGAACCCGTGATTACATATATAAACATTTATCAATATACATGTTTGGAGTTGACAGTGATTTAACATTTTGACCAAATACCTGTGCTAAATTCATTCATGAGACAGCTGAGGAAATCATTTCTGGAATAATTTTTACTGTTCTTCAGTGTTCCTCAGGCAGGAAGCCACAGGAAACAATGTATTGTGGTGCATATTTCCCTGCAGGATTTGGTATGTCATTCACTGTGGAGAATTTTGCTTTCCAGCTGCCTATAGTTCACATTTTTGTACTTGCTTTTCCCTCCAGGATAATTTGATGAAGTCAGTTCCTCAGAGATAGAAAATGTCTTTCTATTTTTTTAAGACCAGATTTGTTTCTTTTCCCAACTGAGAGATAAACTTGATTAAAAAGAAAACATGTAAGTAGCCAGGATTAATTATTTTGACATATGAAATAACCATGATCGCAATATGAAATAGTCATTAGATAATTTTAATAATCTAGTAGGGTAAGTGCCTTTGGTTGAATGAAAATAAGGTCTGTCAAAATTTTGGATCAGTTTAAAATGTAGTAAATTAGAACCTGGAATATGGAAATGAAAACCACCCTTTTTCGAGAGAACTTCACTATTCTTTTATTAGGTCTGATTTCTACTTTAAAGTTTTTCTACCCTCCTTTTCCTTTCACTTCCCTGCAAAACATTGTCCCACTAGACGAGACATTAGACGAGAAAATAGCAGAATAAAATGTTTTAAAATCAGAACTAATATCCTCACGTTAAGCACGTTAAGCAACTATTTTTTTTAAACACCTACACCAGTGGATTTTCAACCTGCCTGTAAGAATCACTGGAGGAACTTTTTAAAAATGCACAGACCTTCACGCCTGTAATTCCAGCACTTTGGGAGGCCAAGGCAGGCAGATCACTTGAGGTCAGGAATTCGAGACCAGCCTGGCTAACGTCGTGAAACCCTGTTTCTACTAAAAATACAAAAAGAATTAGCCGGGCTTGGTGGCACGCGCCTGTATTCCAGCTACTGGGGAAGCTGAGTGAGGCAGGAGAATCACTTGAACCGGGGAGGCGGAGGTTGCAGTGAGCCAAGATTGCGCTATTACACTCCAGCTTGGGCAACAGAGCAAGATTCCATCTCAAAAGAAAAAAAAAAAAAAAAAAGCACAGATTTCACCTTCTGAATTACTAATCCAATTCATATGGGGTGGGACCTAAGTGTTCACATTTCTCAGAACCTCCCAGGCTGACTTTAATGTACAGTAGAGTTGAGACCACTGGCCTCTACTGTCCTTTGCATAGGTGTCCCTAGGCTCTTTTTCAACCTGCCAAACCGGATTTCTCTATCACCCACTTAAAGACTACACTTGGGGTAACAGTGATAATCAAGCTCTGTGGTCTCCAAAGTGAGGGGTCCAAGATGATCTATTAGAGTGTGAGAAAAATATGAGAAGTTTATTTTTTAATCACATCCTTTAATGATATGTTTTTAAAATATTTTATGATGCACATAATGTATTAGTATAATAGATAGGGGGAGGGGAGACAGAACAGAAAACACCATTTTTCCTGTTACATAGATCCCCTCATTCTCTGCTTTCAATGAGAGCAGTTTCAACGTTGGCTTTTTGATGTCTGCTGATTGCTACAGACTTCTCTAGAGCTAAGTATGGAGTTTTATAAGACGCATGTCCTCCACTGCACAGCTGTATTCTATGACCAACCACAGAACACAATCTTTTCTTTTCTTTTTTTTTTTTGAGATGGAGTTTTGCTCTTGTTGCCCAGGCTGGAGTATAATGGCGCGATCTCGACTCATCACAACCCTGCCTCCTGGGTTCCAGTGATTCTCCTGCCTCAGCCTCCCGAGTAGCTCGGATTACAGGCATGCGCCACTACACCCAGCTAATTTTGTATTTTTAGTAGAGGTTTCTCTATGTTGGTCAGGCTGGTCTCGAACTCCTGACCCCAGGTGATCTGCCTGCCTCGTCCTCCAAAGTGTTGGGATTACAGGCATGAGCCACCGTGCCGGGCCTAGAACAGTCTTTCTTCCTAGGTCTTTGTCCTTCCCAGGGTTCCTGATACAGCTTTACCTCCTGATCCCTTCTCTTAGTAAAATTTCTTCTCACCCTTCCAAATTCTTCTAAAACACACAAGCATTTTTGGGTACAGTAACAAGAGAGACTTTAATATAGAAATGCCACCAAAATGTCCCCCGATGGTAAGAATTTTTGAGTTATAATGACGTTGTGGTCACTTTTTTTTTTTCTAAGATAGAGTTTCACTTTTGTCACCCAGCCTGGAGTGCAGTGGCACGATCTTGGCTCACTGTAACCTCTGCCTCCTGGGTTCAAGCAATTCTGCTGCCTTAGCCTCCCAAGTAACTGGGATTATAGGCGTGCGCCACCACACCCAGATAATTTTGTATTTTTGGTAGAAATGGGGTTTCACCATGTTGGCCAGGCTCGTCTCGAGCTCCTGACCTCGTGATCAGCCCGCCTCAGCCTCCCAAAGTACTGGGATTACAGGCGTGAGCCACCGTACCCGGCCATTAACTACAACAATTTAAGAAAAAAACTAATATGAGAACGGGGAAAATGGATGTGGTTGAATGACACGATTGGCCAGGATTAGACAATTGTTGGATCAGAGTACTGGGTACATGAAGGTCATTATTATATTCTGCTTACTTTTTTATATGCTCAATTTTTCATAATAAGTTAAAAAAACACTTTTGAATCATTTATGGTTCATTTATTTAAAAATAACCCCTCCTGCCACCTCCCCCTAGCCTAATATAAGGGCACCCCAAACCACAACTCTTGGCCTTGAATAATGTGCGAATCTATTTCAGATATGGGCTTCAGATTGGTGTGAATTCTGCTCCTTCTGAGGCTGATTTCTTCCTTCCTCGCCATCACTGACCACTTTATTTTGTCCCAGTGGCTATCTCTCAACCTGCCCACAATCACTTTCTTATAGTTAGCCTCCTCTCTTCTATCTTGTGTCTTTCATCTGCCTTCGTGGTTTTCTTAAGTCATTTGTTCTCTGCCTCGCCCCAAATCCCCCTCAGACATCAAATACTCAAATGTAGTCAGCATTCTCAGGCCATTTGCTCCCCTCTCCACCTAGTTCTGCCAGGCAGCCTGCCTCCCACTTCTGCCTCTGTTCTGGGGGATGGTATGCCAGCAGCACCAGAGTAGGGACTTCCTGCCCTTCTTTTGCGAGCTGACCTAGCTCTGGCCTGAGGTCCCATCCTGGGTGCTCTGAGTCTTCTAGTTTCATGTCACAATCCTCCATGAGGGGATTTCAAATACTTGCAGATTGGGAGAAGGTGACCTTTCTAATTTTTTCTGCTGGGCCTGGTGGAAACCACCCCATCCCCTACCCCCACCTTCCTCGTCCTGTAAAATGGGAAGTCTTGATGCAGGTTTCAGAGTTTCTGTTGGGGGACTTTCTAGGATGCCTATAAATTTTCGAGGTTTTGCACCCCTTTTAAATGTACAAGTTCTTCTGAAAGTCCCTAAGGCATTTAGCATCATAGCTGTAATCTCTAATATTTGAAGGATTTCAGGGTCTTCAGATAACTTGGATACACACCATCTCACTTGTACAATTTTTCCCTGTTCTTTTGTAATGTGTACAGCACCTGATTTGCTCTTTCTGTCACTATAGTGGTTCAAAGAGCCACTCTCCTCCACTTTGATACACGCTCCATTTCACTGTTTGAGTATTTTTTTTCCCGTAACAACTTTCTGGTCCCCCACCCCTAGCGTGGCTAGGAGATACTGCATCACCACTTCCCTTTCCCCTACTGCTCTGTGACCTACCACGTGAACACGAGAAAAGTGTCCGTCAATGTGAACGAGCTCGCATCACAGTGTTGGGCAGCTGCATTCATTTTGACCTATGGTGAGGCCTAGGTTGGAGAACTAAGCGGGAGGGGCTGGAGCGGGAGAGGGAAGAAGAAACAGATACTTGTTCACTTTCCCTTCTCTCTTTGCACTTCCAATTTTAGAGAGGCTGGAGGCTAATTTCCCAGTTATAACAAGGGCCTTCACTTCAGCTTGTATTTCAAACACTAGGAGAACTAAGCTTAAAACTTTCTAGCCTCACTGGTGATCGCATGACTGAGATTAAATAGGGAAAATGAAGAAAAAGAGAAGGAGAAGAAAAGAAAAGGGAGAGAGGTAGAAGACACAAGCACAGAAGGAAAAGAAAAGGACAGAATGAGAAAACATTTACTCCCATTTCTTTTTTTCTTTTATTTTTATTTATTTATTTATTTATTTTGAGACAGGGTCTGGATTTGTTGTCCAGGCTGGAGTGCAGTGGCACAATCATGGCTCACTGCAGCCTTGACCTCCCAGTCTCAAGCAGTCCTCCCACCTCAGCCTCTCGAGTAGCTGAGATTATAGGCACACACCACTATGCCCGCCTAATTTTTGTATTTTTTGTAAATACCGGTCTTTTGCCGTGTTGCCCAGGCGTTTTTTTTTGTTTGTTTTTGTTTTTTTTAATTTATTTCTTACATTAGAAGAAAGCTGGGATATCCTGTGACTTATTAAAATGCACTTCACTGGACTTCTGATGAGGTATTTAAAATGTCCAATTGGCAGGTAAACTATTGCTATGCTAGGATTTATAGGCAAACTGAGGTAGTTTTTCAGATACTTTCTAAAGCAAGAAGTTCCTGATATCGAACAGGCAGTTTGTTATTGACCATATTGACTTCACAGCACCTCAATAATCTATTTCATGTAAGATGTATTTCATATCAGGTTGGCACTTTTTGACACAATTTTCCAAACCATTGAAGGAAATTGCTTAAAACTTTTTCTTTTGCCTAGGCAGGCAAGACCACCTATATGTTGATAAATCTGGTTTATTCTTTTTGTATAAATCCTGGCAGGAGCATAAAAACAGTGTTTATCTTTTATTATTACAATGGTGATATGTTCACTTAAGGAAATCTAAGAAATACAGAAAAAGTACAAAAAAGAAAATATACAAATACGTATAAAAAAGATTTTTTAATATAAATTTTATTGTAGTATAATATACAGAAAATGCCCAAATTGTAAGTATGCAGCTTGATGAATGCCACAAAGTGAATATACCCATGTAACCAACAGACTAGGACAGTGCTCCAGAAAGAGAACATAACAGCACCCCAAAAGCCTCCCTCATATCCTCTTCCAGGCACTATGCTGAAAGTGATACTGACTTGTAAAGCATAGATCTTCTCCCCTCAGCCTCTGGTTTTAGACTTTTTAATAAATGGAATCATACAATAGTATGTAGTTTTTTTTTGGCGGGGTGCCACCTCACATCATGCATGTGAGAGTCATTCGGTTTTTGTATATGGCTCCGCTCCACTTCTTTTCTTTTCTTTTCTTTTCTTTTCTTTTCTTTTCTTTTCTTTTCTTTTCTTTTCTTTTCTTTTCTTTTCTTTTCTTTTCCTTTTGAGACAGAGTCTCGCTCTGTTGCCCAGGCTGGAGTGCAATGGCGTGATCTCGGCTCACTGCAACCTCTACATCCCGGGTTCAAGTGATTCTCCTGCCTCAGCCTCCCAAGTAGCTGGGATTACAGGCACCCGTCACCACGCCCATCCAATTTTTGTATTTTTAATAGAAACGAGGTTTCACCAGGTTGACCAGGCTGGTCTCGAACTCCTGACCTCAAGTGATCCACCTGCCTTGGCCGCCCAAAGTGCTGGAATTATAGGCGTGAGCCACCGCAGCCAGCCTATGGCTCATTTTAGTTGTTGTATAGTATTCTATTGTATGAATATACCACAGTTTATTTAAACATTCCATTTTTAGTGGACATTTATGGTGTTTTCTCATCTTAAGGCATTATAAATGGTGCTACTATTAACATCTTTATACATATCTTCTAGTGGATATGTGCACTCCTTTCTCTCCTAGGAAAGGGAGTGTTGGGTTATGTGGCGAGCATATGTTCAGCTTTAATAGACAATGCCAAATAGTTCCCCAAAGTGGCTATACCAATTTTACACTCTTGGCAGTCATTTTTAAAAGTTCTACTTGTTTCACATTCTTGTCGACACTTCATATGCACAGTCTAAAAAGACAAGTCGATTGAAGGTAATAGTTTACTTGATATTCTTCTTTTACCTAAACAGAGAAGACACGTATATTTATTCTTTTCATGTAAATTCTGCAGGAGCATATAGATAATATGTGCGTTTTTTTGTTTTTTGTTTTTTTTTTAAACAAAGTTTCACTCTTGTCGTCCAGGCTGGAGAGCAATAGCGCGATCTCGGCTCACTGCAACCTCCGCCTCCTAAATTCAAACGATTCTCCTGCCTCAGGCTCCTGGGTAGCTGGGATTACAGGTGCGTACCACCATGCCAGGCTAATTTTTTGTGTTTTTAGTAGAGATGAGGTTTCAAAGTGTTGGCCAGGCTGGTCTTGAACTCCTGACCTCAGGTAATCCACCCATCTTGGTTTCCCAAAGTGATGGATTACAGGCATGAGCCACTGCGCCCAGCCAAAATGTGTAGTTTTAATTGTAATGATGATATGTTCACTTAAAGAAATACTGGAAAATTTTGGTCACTTTGGTGGTTAGGTAGTGGCATCTTATTGTGGTTTTCATTTCGTATGTTCATCAGTCACTTGGATATCCTGTTTTGTAAAATGTTTGCTCAGATCGTTTGCCTATTTTTCAATTGGGTTGTCTGTTTTGCATATTGACTTAGAGGAGCCTTTTTAAATATTCTGGATGAGTCCTTTGCCAGATTTGTAGTGGAAATATCTTCTCCCATTCTGTGGCTTGCCTTTTCACTCTTAGTGGTGACTTCTCATGAAATAGAAGTTCTTAATTTTAATGTAGTCCAATTTATCAATTTATTTTGTGATTAATGCTTTCTGTGTCCTGTTTGAGAAATCTTTGCCTATTTTAAGGTCATGGGTATTTTCTTATGTTTTATTCTAAAAGTCATATTACCTTTTACATTTAGATCTACAATACATCTAAAACTGATTTTTATGTGTAGTTTGAGGTAGAAAGTTAAAACTTTTTTCATGTGTGTATCTAATTGATCCATTATCATTTATTGAAAAGACCATTCTCTCCCCATGCAATGTGAGTTTTAATGGGCTCATGGTATTTTATCATATAGATGTGACATTTAAGAGTCAAGAGAGCATTTTAGTTGACCGTTTTCTTATTTATTTTCCTTGATATTTGACCCAAGTGATCTAAAAGAAAAATCTATTGAAATGAGTGCTAAAAGTACTTTATTCTATAAAGAATAAGTATCAAAATGCTAAAAACAGCCAAGCATTTGTTAAAATATGGCAAAGTTCTTAGTTATAATTCTCAGTTGACTGTTAGAAGCCAAATAAAAGGTAGATTTTAAAAAGTGAGCCATGACTGGAGACTTACATAAATCAATATTTGTGGGGGCTTAGATTAATTCTAGTTAATGGTGATGTTGGCCTTATTTTATTAGATGCACATTAAGCAGATGAATAATTGAACTACTCTTTAATGTATCTGAAGACCAGTTTGGGGAAGGTAGCAAATTATTGATAAAACTTGACTTGAGAATAAATTACACCATTGAAACTTATTGTTACTAAACTACTAGCAGTCATTCACTCAGGGACTTCTTTTGAGGTAGCTTTATTTAAGATGCCCCATAATTTTAAAGGTATTAGAAAAATGGAAACTTAGAGTTAATCTGACAAAGATGGCTATAATCCAAACTTAGCTAGGAAGTGAGTTCTGTATACAGTAATGATGTATATGTGAACTTTATAAATCTAACATTTTTGAATGGCTAGAACAATAATTTTGTGTGGTTGGATTTATTATTTATTTATTATTTTCGACACGGAGTTTTGCTCTTGTCGCCCAGGCTGGAGTGCAGTGGTGGGATCTTGGCTCACTGGAACCTCTGCCTCCCTGGTTCAAGCGATTCTCCTGCCTCAGCCTCCCAAGTAGCTGGGACTACAGGCGCGAGCCACCATGCCTGGCTAGTTTTTGTATTTCTAGTAGAGACAGGGTTTTGCCATATTGGCCAGGCTAGTCTCAAACTCCTGACCTCAAGTGATCGCCAGCTTCGTCCTCCAAAAGTGCTGGGATTATAAGCATGAGCCACCGCGCCCAGCCTTGGTTGGATTTACTCTAATGAAGGAAGTATGAAGTCAATGTCCCAATGGACTTTGCATATATTATAATATAGCATGATATTGGATGAACTTGCTATTAGTCTTATTTTTAGCAACTGGGCAAGTGTCAGTGATATTAATTAGCCTTTGACATGGAGTTTTTCTCTCCATTAAGTATCTACATTGTTATGAAGTCTAATGTATTTAATTTTAAAAAAATAATGTTATGGAGCCTAATAGTTCTGCTATTTAAAATAGTTGTAATTAAAATAAGCAAGATGGGTTTGTGATGAATAAACTTAATTTGTTTTGCACTTGGTTGAACAGAAATGATTAATTTTACTTAAAGAAATCTGACTAATCTTCAGTGCATAAAAATGCATTCAAATTCAAATTTAACCTTTAGTAATTAGTTTTTCCATAAAACTTATATTAGTATATATTTATACATGTTTATCTTTACACATATTAGCCATTTTTAGTTCTGTAGAAATTATTTTATGATGAATAAATGTGGTGAAATTAGACTATTGAGACTCTTGTACCTTCTACTTTCACATGTGCAAACCAAACTATTATATCTTTTCAAAAATCCTATTACCTTATTTATTTAATGCTTCTACTGAACAAAATGGAGCTGGAAGCTAGACATTACCACAATTAGGCTTGTGGGTTATGGAGAATGATTTAGACCAGAGTTTCCTAAAGTATGTTTTATAAAATACCGGTTCATAGGATTAAAACAATGTTGTATTCAAACAAAACAAAACAAGACAAAACAAAAAGCATACAGTGGTCAAATTAATTTGGGACGTAAAAGTGTACCAGGTTTTCCACATGCTGAGATATTCAGAGCCTTAAATATGCTAATGTACATTGTGAGCGCCCAGGTGGTGGCGAGATGGGGGTTGGGAAAGTAGTATTTCCCAAACTGAGGCTTCCCAGCCACTCCAGGGCTTAGTCTAGTGTTTCTGGGCTATTCTTCAAGGAACGTTGGCTTATAAAAACCTGAATCAAGCCTGGCAAGGTAGTACTTTCCCATAGTCCCAGTTGCTGGGGAGACCGAGGCAGGAGCATCACTTGAGCCCAGGAGTTAGAGGCTGCAGTGCACTATGATTGGGCCTATGAATAGCCACTACCCTCCAGTTTGGACAACATAGCAAGATCTCATCTCTTTTAAAAAAACCTGTTTTGCCCTAACATCACTAGTTCAGCATAGCCTCTGGCCACCCCTCCTGTAGTAGTCTATTTTCACACTGCTATAAAGAAATACAAGCCAGGTGTGGTGCGGTGACTCATGCCTGTAATCCCAGCACTTTGGGAGGCTAAGGCAGGCCAATCACTTGCGTCCAGGAGTTCGAGACCAGCCTAGTCAACATGGCAAAACCCCATCTCTACCAAAAATACAAAAATTAGCCAGGCATGGTAGTGTGTGCCTGCAGTCCCAGCTACTTGCTACTTGGGAGGCTGAGGTGTGATAATCGCTTGAGCCCAGGAGGCGAAGGTTGCAGTGAATTGAGATAGTGCCACTGCACTCCAGTCTGGATGACAGAGTGAGACCCCATCTCAAAAAAGAAAGAAAGAAGTACCTGAGACTGTTTATGAAGAGAAAAGGTTTAATTGGCTCATGGTTCCACAGGCTATACAGGAAGTATGGCTGGGGAGGCTTCAGGAGACTTATAATCATGGTGGCAGGCAAAGGGAAAGCAGGCAAGTCTTACATGGCTGGAGCAGGAGCAAGAGATGGGGCAGGGGAGGTGCCATACACTTTAAAACAACCAGATCTCGTGAGAACTCACTCACTATATGGTACCAAGGGGGGATGGTACTAAACCATCCATGAGAACTCCGTCCTCATGATCTGATCACCTCCCACCAGACTCCGCCTCCAACACTGGGGATTACAATTCAACATTATATTTGTTGGGGACACAGATCCAAAACATTATCACCTTCCAAGTCTCCAACTCTGAACTAGACTTGAAAATGCTGGCGCTTTTCTCTGCCTTTTGTTCCTGGACTGGAAAGTTACTGTACTACTGGTTTCTATATGGAAGGGGTTTGAATCCCTTTTATATCCTTGAAGTAGATCTCAACCAGCTCCTTCCTTTCCTCCACAAATATTTGAGCTCTTACTCTGCCCTCAGCATCAAGCAGTCTTGCCCTGATTCCAGGCATCACTGGCTTCTCCTCAATTCTCTACCGTGATTACACCACATTATCTTATGTTTTCCTTTTTCTCTCTTACTAACCTTTAGTACACTAGAGTAGCACTTGTCACTATGCTTTTATCTGTTTGTTAATTGTCTGACTTACCACATAAGACCATAAACTCCGAGACATCAGGGACTTTGCCTCTCTCGTTCTTTATTTCTCAGTGCTTACAACAGCACTCAGCACACAGTAGGTTCTTTGAAAGACCCAACCTCTGTGGTCAGGGAACTTGCATTCTAGAGGAAGAGAGATACAAACATGGAATCCCATGTCTTGCCAGTTTTGCTTAAGGTAAACATGCGATGCTATGGGACCTACACGGAGGAATTCTGCTCTTGTTTGTGTTGGGGGAGTGTCAGGGATAGGCAAAGGGTGTCAAAGAAGACTTCCTACAAACAACCTCTGAACTAAGTTTTAAAGGCCAAGTAGGGCAATGTTTTTGGCCAAGGAAACAACTCATGCAAAGGGCTGAAGGTGAGTCAGATGATTCAGATAAATGCACGTGGCTCAGGGAGGGCAGTTGGCAGAGTAGAGGAATTGAGGCTGGCAAGCTAGGCAGAGAGAGATTGTGACAGGCCTGGGAGGTTGTGCTAAGGGGTTGGGACTTTATTTTGAATTTGACGTGGCACAGTAAAATTGGGAAAATTGTAATCATGTTCAAATTGATATTTTGTTTCCGGTAGCAGCAAAGAGGGGATGAGTCTACAGGTGGGGAGAGCAATTCGAACTTTGAAACCAACCAGATTTACTTACTGTTTAAGAGATCTGTCATGTACCTTCCCCTTTCTCTTCTTTGCTCACAGTGGTTGCTTTGGTGGAAAACATTTTTTTTCCATCTCTACATGGTCTAATGCTACCTATTGTTTAAGCCCCAGGTTGAATAAATGAATATAAGCACTGTGAGCCAAAAAGAACCAAATGTATAACCTTGGATCTGTTTCTGAGAGTATATGGGAGGAGAGTATCCTGTCATTCATTTGTTCTGGGCATTTGAGACTATATAGAACTATTCAATGCTCTGTTGCTTTTTACATTCTAAACTCCATGTGAAATGCTGTATTTACAAGGCTTATCTATTTAATTCTTACATCTACCTATTTACTAGGTATCATTATTAGTTTTATATTATGGATTAATCAACTGAAGCACAGTTTTGTAAATAAGTTGTTCAAAGTCAGACCACTATTAGTAAAGATTAAAAATCTTGGAAGATTGGCACTAGAACCATAATAGTAGCATTACCTTGTAAAAAGCATTTGAACTAAAAATCAATAGAGGTGGATTCTGGTTAAAATTTAATAGCAATCATATATTCAGCTCAACCCAGTAACACAGTTGTTATCATTTCCATTTTAATAGACAAGAATACTATGGATTAGTGGGTTTACATTAATTGTACAAGGCCACACAGCTTGGGATTTGAACCCAGGTCTGCATGATTTCAAAGTCAAAGATTTTAACCATTTGGAAATGTTCCTCCTGGCAGCTCTTGTATTAATTTATTTGAATGGCTTATGACTTTAAACTCGGAGGTATCAACTCTGCCTGGAAAATGATAGAATTGGACTAGGTGGCATCTAGGACCCCTTCTGCTCTGCAATTCATGCTCTAAAAGCATCCCGGAGCCCTTGTTAATTTCTTCCCTTGTCATTCACCTTCACTGCTTTGTGTTGGATTTACTCCCTCAAATAGGGATTTACTCCCTCAAAGAGACATATAAATAAAAATTGTGACCTGAATAAGTAGCTTACAATGTAAGCATGGAGCAGAGTGCAAAGTGCTGGAAACTGGAAACTAAACAAGTAAATGAGACGACGACAAACCTGAAGCCAAGCTCCATACCACCAAAGTATTGGAGGAGAGCACTGGGGAAATGACCACAGCATTTCAAGGTCACTCAGAGGCCCAGGCAGAATCATGAGGGAATAATAAAACGTATGTTAACCAACTAGTGCATGTGTCAAGTGTGGTGTAGGGATAGGGCTGAGAATGGAATTCAGTGAGGAAAAACCGGGACTTAGTTGATAGTCTGTAGAGACAACATTGTGTTGGAAATAAAGGCAGAAAAAAGCAGGTCAGTTAGGTGACACCTGATCAAGGCAGTTTGTCTAAAATGGAAAGATCACATGCCATTCAAGGACATTTCCTGGGAAATGAGTTTGCAGAAAACCACGCTTTAGTGGACAAATAGCTGGGAAAGCTTTCAGGGGAAAAGATGCAGGTCATGTTTGTGTGGCTAATTACATCATATTTATTTGAGACTTTGAGGGATGCAATTAGTAATTTGCCTTCTTAGGGTTTTCATGTCAGGAAGACAAAAGCATAAAAGATGAGAAAGGGTCAGGTTTTAAGGGAGTGTAGAAAAAAAGGCTTAGTTGGCACATGATAAAGAAAAAAAAAAGTAGGAAAATAGAAACCTTTGTTGTGCAATCCATGTGCAATACAACTGCAACAGACCATTAGGAAGGGAGGCCCCATTCCCAAATGCTGCAGGCCTCTCTACAATTGCTTAACTGTCTCTGTCTGAAATATTGAGGCAAAGTTATAAAGAAAATGAGTTGTCACAGACCCAGAAACATTCTCATACTGGAATGCTTTCCAGTGTTGTAAATTTGATGAGATTCAGTTCTTTTTAGTAGGGTTAATTTAGTCAAATTTTCAAAACTAAGGACTGGTGATTAGAAATACCCATTTCATTAGCTTTCTGTCTAACTTTTTCCACATAGAATGAGTTTCATTTAAACAAGGCACATTTACCATATATTAAAGAGACAGAATAGTGCCCAATTAATGTAAAAAATAAAGACAGGAGACATACTGACATGCAAATAAAGGGATAGAAAAATAAAATGTACACTTCTAGGGTCCCAGATGCTATGAGATGAAGTTCTAAAAGTGTGACCTAACTGTGATGGTGACCTAACTCACCAAACCTCTATGTCACAGCTAAGAGTCTTTGAGGATAAAAACAGGAATAACGAAACTGCTTTAGTATGAGTGGTGATATAATGTAAATAGTTCTCAAGAGATAAATATATTAATAAGGTAGAAACTTGAGACACTTCACAGATGTTTAAGTGTTTGGGAAAAATATGGAACCTTCCTTAAGCAAAGTAACACACGTAACATAGTGCCTGATATTTAGTAGATTCGCAGTAAATCTTCCTTTTCCTCCCTTTCTCATCTCTAAAGTAGTGAACAAGGGAAAAACGAGACTGAGTCTCCTTATTCCTCCAATACTTGTATTGGACTGAAGCCAGGTTTGCATAAAGCCACTGTAGGGAAGAGCACTAACACTTAAAGAACCAGGTCTAACACTTTCAGGAATGGGGCAAGCGAATAAGCATATAATATTTATTGAGCACCTATTTCATTCCAGCCACTTTATATCAGAGATTTCATTTATGCTTAAAACAATCCAGTTTCCATTTTGAAGATGAAGAACCAGAGAATCAAAAGTTTAAAAATTTGCCCAAAGTCAAATAGCTGCAAAAGTGGCAAAGTTGCTCACTGTGTCCAGTCCAAATTGTGCTGTTTCTTAAGCCATGCAATTCTTAAAATTGTCATATAAGCCCTGAAAGGGCAGAATGATCACCTGACTGTTTTGCCTTAGGGATGATATAGAGACATTAATTGCTTTCGCCCCTACATGCCTTTAAGTAAATAATGATATTATTTTTCTTCTTGCAAAGATAATACTAGTTTAATTGCAGAACACTTAAGCATATGAAAAAGTAAAAAGAAAAAAATAGGTCATCTAAATCTTGTCACCCAGAGATAATCAGGGCTAACATTAGGTATCTCTCTAATGTTTTTTCTGTGGTTATATATTTGTAGATATTATACAATTTGTGAAATACATACAAATATATACTTTATGAAAAGTGATCATAATGTACATACTTGATTTGCAAACTGATTCTTGCTGATTCAAACAGATTACATATGAAGAAAGTTTTTCTAACTTAAAATTATGAGAACTGGGTATTATAGCAATATTTTGATAAACAATGCCATTTGCATTAATGAAAGTGCTACAATATTTATTAAATTTATTGAGAGTGCCAGAGGAGGAATAAAACCAATAAGAATGTTGAAGCCTTTGTATACCTACTAAAATAATACTCATTATGCGAAGCGTAATAGCCTAATCTCACACAGAATTGATGTCCAATGCTAATATCAGTGCTGAAAGTAGGCAAAGTCCAACTGTATCTCCTTTGAAACTGGAAGTTTTGTATACCCTCAATCAGCAATAGAGAGCACCAGAGTAACTTACTTTCAGACATTAGGAGACTTCAAATTACCTATTATTATACAAGCCCAACTGAGAGAAATAATCAGAGAATACTAAGTGACATGTCACTTAGCTACTTCTCTAGGGTACTCTTAAGTTTTATCCTTGAATCATATAAAGTGTATAGGCTATAATGTGTTTAAACATCTTGATTTCACTGACCTGAGGATCCCTGCAAGAAGCAGGTATGTGAAATTCACTCCTACATTTACTGTAAAACTGCTATTGAGGGTAGTGGTGCCACACCACTTAATGCCCCCAATATTAAACTCTTTGAATTTGTTTTAGATTTCAGTACCAGGAAAACATGTCTTGCTGAGAAACATATATGCTTCTTCCTTCATCATCATAGCAGCAATTTTAATGATTGCAATTTCTAACCTCTTCTTCCCCAACCAGGAAGCTTAGAGCCAAATTTGAAGGCAAATCATAAAAATTATGTTAATTCTTAATGTTGGCATCCTCCCATGTTACTCTTTCCTGGTTTTGTTTTCTGTTTTCTTTTTATTACCCTCATTGTTACATTCGTATATAAAGGACGATTCTTCCTTGTTTCTTTTCTCTCAATTTAGAAAGTGAAAGCAAACATCTTTTTTTTGTTAAAGAAATGTAGCATTTTCATTAGAAATTTTATTTCACTAGAAATGAAAATACTATTTCACCACCTGATTACTTTGTTCATCTCAATTTGTGTAATCTTGTAGGATTTTTGTCTTGACCCTTGAAATTTAGAAAGTACAGCTAGCTGCAGCACTCTTTTTAATCTTGGCTGCCCCTTAGTGAACCCTTTTGACCTAATGACTCTGACCTCTTTTCAGTTGAGAGAATTTTTCTTCTATTATTTCTTTTATGATGATTGCTTCCCCTTCATCTCATCTATTCTCTCATGAAGATAATTAATTCTTGGAAATAAACACTTTTAAGGTGGCCAATTCACCTGATTTGCTTGCAACTTTCCCAGTTTTAGCACAAACCAGACGGTTGGTCACCCTACACTTGGCTAAGCGATCAAATCTCTGAGGATAGTGGTTTTCAAACTATTCATCATAAGAGCAGAGTTTTATATATTTTAAAATCTCCAATCCATTGTGGACTGATATTTTTGAAAATACAATAAAAATAAATACAACAAAAATGAAATAAAAAATATATAAAAGACAAACCCAATTTTAAAAATTATTAGATTCAACAGAATTACAGTTACTCTGTCAAATTGCTCTGAAAATTTTAAATGAGGACTCTCAGTTTCTATTGGTTGCTTGTAAAATCTGCAGTCACCTAGTGGACAAAACTTTGAATAGTCCCACTCTAGGATTTCTTTAATCTGCTCTGATAATCCCTTGCATCTTCTCCACCCCACATTCCCTTCTCTGCAGCCTGTGCTAAATGCCTCTTTTGTGTTTACATACCCCATTACAGTAAGCTGTGTACTTCCTGAGGAGCAGGGATGAAGTCTTATTTATCTTTCTATGCCCAGCACTCAGCACACTGCCAGGCAAGGAGTTTCTTAGACTGTTGTATATATTCAATCTTTATTGAGGCTAGAAGAAATTACAACCAAGTTTCAGTTATGGTTGTTTTGGGAAGAGTGGGACTGTGAGGGCTTTCCTTATTTTTGTACTTTTCAGTATTTTCTAAGTTTTTCTAACACGTGTGCTAAAAATGGGAAGATTTAAGGATTATTTTAACAATTGATATTGTAGAATAAGTGACATCTACCTCATCATGACTTGTGGTCAGTAAAAAGTCCCCTTTCACAGTGTAGTTGACTTGTAGGACAGAGCCCAGTTTGTGTGAGAAAAAGAAAACAACACTAAACAATCCTTGTCATCAGTGAGGAACAGGATCCTACTCTCATCCTATTTAGATTAGGAAAGTCATCAAGAGATTAAAATTACTAATTTTGGAAGACAGGGAAATTTTGTACAAAATTCCTCCTAAATATAGAGGATAGAAAGTGTTTCCTTTTCACACTGGGTTCCTTTTCAAGTGGCCTGTGATATTGTGAAGTTCGATAACTACCTTGTTTGTATCATTCAGATGCTGGAATAGCTGGATGTGATCATTTAAACTATGAGTGATGGGGTCCTGACTTCCTTACCCAAACAATAGTACTATTTGAACTGGCAGTTAGTCACAGCTTTTTTAAAAGTGACTTATCTGTAATATACAATATGACTAATTTAGCAGCTAAGCAATTTCATTGTGATCTTGGTGTCAGTGGAATTCCTGTCACCTATCCAACAGTTAAGTCATATTGCATAACTGTGGGGTGACATCACTATGCTACAAGATTATTGGCTGTAGACAAGAAAAAAAAGTTTCCTGGACTGTAAGCCTTTCCGGTATCTGAACGAACGACTTGTGCTGTTACTGCGGTACAGCCAGAGAGAAAAGTAAAAAGGGATTTATAGTGGCTGGCTTTTGATGTGTCATTGGAAATCACAGCCTGTAGCACACGGGGAGATTCTCCAATGTGCCTAATTATGAGATCTCTTCCCTTTGTGTCATATTCCACAGTATCGGTCATTAAGGTATGGAGTGAGACAGCCGAGACAATGGCATTCTCTTGTAATTAGAGCATTTTATTTTTCTAAGAACTTTATAGTCTTCCCTTTAGAAGCAATACTTTTAAAAAAATGCAGTCCACCATCTGCTATACACATCGAAACTGAAGAGATGGTCAGCTGGGACCCAGCTGAAAACCTTTTATGGCTGAAAGCCCGTTTATTTTCCAGGGAACTGGTAGTACAGGTTAATTACCACATAATACATACATTTTAAGTTTATTTAATTGTATAAAATATCAAGCTTTAAAACTACCCACAGAAATGCCTAAAACCTGGAGCTATAGCTGACTGAAATTTGAGAATATAATGGCTAACATTTATTGTTTACTATTTATTGTTGACCATCACAGTTCTGGCTAAAATTTATTGTTTACTATTTATTGTTTACCATCACTGTTCTGGCTAACTTTTACTGTTTACTATTTATTGTTTATTATCAGGTTCAAAGTAATTTAATATATTAATTCATTAAATCCTGTGAAGGCAATACTATTATTATTCCCAGGTTAAGGATGAGGGAACGGAGACTGTGAGATCACAAAACTGGAAAAGAGTAGAACCAGGATGTGAATCCAAGTGGTTCAGTACCACGGCACACAGTCTTAACTGTTGCCTTCCACTGTATCTTTTGTAATAATAATAACAACAATTATTACTACTACTGCTGTTGATACTACCACTGCTACTTTCATCTACTGAATGCTTTTTATCTGACAGACTCTGAATTATAACCATCATATCTCTTTATTAACTCTATGAGGTAGAAGCTGTACTATTATTATCCCCACTTGGTAGATTAGGAAAATGAGACACATAGAAAATCAGTCACACAGACAGTAGGTAACGAAGCAAGGATTCAACCCCTGTCTAGATCCAGACTCCATGCCTTTAACGACCATACTATGCTGCTTTTCAATAGCTGCCATTTATTGAGTACCAACTAATGTGTAATCTTCACAAATATCCTGCATTGTAAGTATTATTAGTCCTAATTTATAGATGAGAAAATGGAGGTTCCAAGAAATCAGGTAACTTGCCAGTTTCTAAGCAGCAGAGCCAGAATTCTTCCGACTTCATTGAACACCACTACACCACACTACCTCTAAAAACTTAAAACAATTCTGATGCAGGATGACAGAATATAAGTCTGTAAAGGGCTGGTATCTCAGGAGTCACTTAGTGCAAAGAGTGGTATCTTGGTCTGGGCATCCCCAAGGGTGGGGCCTGGTAAAAAGATGCTGGAAGTGTCTTACAAGTCAGCAGTCACTGAGGGATGGTGTTCTGATGGAGGGGCAGTCTTCTTGAGTGCACCCTGTTCATCTGTGAATTCTGGATGATCCTCTGAGTGTGGGCAGATTCCTCTCTCTCCCGTCAATTCTTTCTTTTTTCATTTCCCTTGATATTTCCAAAACGGCACTCCTCTGCCCTCCTTCGTTTAGTAAGGAGTCTTGCACATGCTCAGTTCTCTTGCCTTGTAAGGGTTTCCTCCCCACCCCCAAGCCTCCTCTCCTTTTCTAGCACATATTCAGCCCTCTGGAATGCGGCCACCCATAAGCATGACACACATTTTCAAAGGGCTTTAGAAATGCATGTGATTAGTGAATTACATTTTGTTAAAGGGGAAGTGTATCAATACTGCACATATGTAACCTGTTAATTTCACAGTATGGGCATCCTGCCTTCAAAAATATAATAATTTTAAAAATCTGAAATCACAATAAAAAGCAAAACAAACAGACAAAGACTGAAAAACAGTTTGAATTTTGCAAGAGAATTTACTCCAGAGTTTTTAAGTATAAAGAGCCCCTGTGGTTTATTTAAATTCTTATTCTATTAAAGGAAATCAAATGTATTCATTTATTCTTGGGGACACAGAGAATAAAAATATGTATGACACATCCAGCATGTACCTAAATACTTAAAAAGTGAAGTCAAGGCCAGGTGCAGCGGCTCATGCTTGTAATCCCAGCACTTTGGGAGGCCGAGGTGGGCAGATCACCTGAGGTCAGGAGTTCGAGATCAGCCTGACCAACATGGAGAAACCCTGTCTCTACTGAAAAAAATACAAAATTAGCTGGGCGTGGTGGTGCATGCCTGTAATCCCAGCTACTCGGAAGGCTGAGGCAGGAGAATCGCTTGAACCCGGGAGGCGAGGTTGCGGTGAGCCAAGATCGCACCATTGCACTCCAGCCTGGGCAACAAGAGCAAAACTCTGTCTCAAAAAAAAAAAAAAAAAAAGAAAAGTCAAATGTCCTAAGAGTGAAACAAATGGTAAGACAGGGTTGTTCTAATAAGGAAGCAAATCCCCTGAAGCAAATTATCAGGGAATCTTCTTGAAGGAGGAGAGACTTGGCTGGAGCTAAGAGAACTGGTAGAACAACAAAAGGTTGATATTAGACGTTAAGGAAAGGACAGCCCATACAGGGAATTAGAGTGATACAAAAAGACAAGAATAAGGGATGAAGCCATGAATCCTCCTTGAGGGTAAATAGCTATTAAGTTAAATAGAATATTTTATAAAAATATACAGGGATTTGTTTGCTTTTATACCAGAGAATAGGAAGTAGTGTGAAAACAGGTCCCATCTTAAAATCAGAAGGGGAAAAGTTTAACATTTTAATGTGCTATGAACTGGCCATCCCCTGGACCCATGCATTTCCCTCTAATGAAGATAGAAGTAGACTCAGCATTATAAGCAACTCAACAGCCCCCAGAAGGTGTACTCCTCTAAAGTTCACTCTGATAACTCTCAGTGGGCAGGGAGTCTACTCCTGATTAGGACCTGGGCCCTAATCAGATGACCTCCTGGGTCATCTGATCTTCTCAGTGACCTCAGGTGAATCATCCCATTTTCCCTGCTCTGAGTTTAAATTCCTGAAAAATCACAAGGTCCTTGTATTCAGATAGTCAGTAAATAATGTGTGGGAACTTCTCTCATGTGCTGTTTGTGGTCCTAATCAGTGTCTGGGGATGGATTTTTATACCCAACACTTCTGCAAGATAAATGAGTTCACTTTGGTTCTTCACTGACAAGTGCTTTGGGATGTGGTCCTGAGGAGATCACTTCACTCACTCATTCAGATGTTGAATGAGTGCCGACTGTGGTAGTCAGCCTCCAAGATGGCCCCTGATGATCCCCTCCTTCCTGGTATGCATGCTGGGTGTAGAGCCCTTGGACATTTGTCAGTGGTGTTCTGTGGGTCCAATAGAATACGACAGAGTGATGGTATGTCACTTCTGAGATAGATGATTGGAGAAATTGTGGCTTCTGCCCTGTTCTGTCTTGGATCACTTCCCCTGGAGGTAGCCAGCTGCCATCTCATGAAGACATTCAGTGACCTATAGACAGGGCCATGTGGAACTGAGGCCCTCCGCCAACAACCAAAGAGAATCCAAGGCTTTTTGTCAACAGTTCTGTGAGTAAACCAGCTTAGAAGCAGATTCAGTGGCCTCAGCCAAGTCTTTGGATGATGCAGCCCTGGCTGGCACCTTGAATTGAGCCTTGTGAAAGACTCTGAGAACCCACTCATTGAAACTGCTCCTAGATTCCTGACTTTCAGAAACTGTGTGACACAATTAATATTGGTTGCTTTAAGCTGCTAATATTTGGGGTATTTTGTTAACATAGCAACAAACAACTAATAGACCTACCATTTGTCTGTTCCTGTGTCAGGTACTGGGAATGAATATAGCTTAAGAATTGCCTTCTAGAAGCTAACAGTACTCAGGGAAAAAATAAAAGTCAAAACTAAACAAACCAAAACAAAACCCAGGTGTATAAGTACCTACTTACAACACAGTACAACAAATGCTGCAAGGGAAATCCCTACACGTGCTATAGGAGACAGGAGATATATAATAATGCACTCTATTTGGAGAGAGAAGGGGTACAGAACAGCTTCACAAATAGACACTGGCAATTAGTCTCCAAGAAAAATCAGGACTTTTCCAGGCAAAAAAGAGAGAATAAAATATACAAAGACCCAGAGGTGGGAGACCCATGGTGTGCCTTAGGGAATGTGTTCAATTCCATATGGCTATGGCTAAGGATTCGTATGAGGGTTCCCTGCTAGGGAAGATCAATTTATCCTAAGATATGAGAAGCCATTGACAGATTTTAATGAGGAGATTGACAGAATCAGATATATGTTTTAGACCGACAGCTGGTGTTGGATCACAAGGAGGGCCTGGTAGAATTAGAGGCAAGGAAAGATGGAGGCCATATAGAAAACTACTGTAGTTCTTCACAGTAGCTACCCATGTTAGAGACTAGTGAGCTTCTGATGTGATTATATCACTCCTATTTTTCACTGATCATATATATGTGTGTGTATGTGTATATATATATTTTTTTATTTTTACAAAGTCTCACTCTGTCATCTAGGCTGCAGTGCAGTGGTGCAATCTCAGCTCACTACAACCTCCACCTCCTGGGTTCAGCGATTCTTGTGCCTCAGCCTCCCAAGTAGCTGGGATTACAGGTGTGCGCCACCACGCCTAGCTAATTTTTGCATTTTTAATAGAGATGGGTTTTGCCATGTTGGCCAGGCTGGTCTCGAACTCTGACCTCAGGTGATCTGCCTGCCTCGGCCTCTGAAAGTGCTGGGATTACAGGCAGGAAGCACTGCGCTTGGCCAAGACATATTTATTATGTAGTATTTCATATTCAGACATAATAGTTTTATTTTCATTTTCACTTTGAAATGATTTCAGATTTATGAAAGAATTTCAGGAATACTGCAAGGAATTCTTATATACTTTTTACCCAGCTTTCTCAAATGTTAACATGTTATATAACCACAACATAATTTTTAAAATTAGGACACTGACTGGGCCCGGTGGCTCACACTTGTAATCTCAGCACTTTGGGAGGGCAAGGTGGGAGGAACACTTGAGGCCAGGAGTTAAGAGATCAGCCCAAGCAACATAGGAAGACACCATCTCTACAAAAAATTAAAAAGTTAGTTAAGCATAGTGGTGTGTGCCTGTAGTCCCAGCTACTGGAGGAGAGGGTTGAGGTGGAAGGATCACTTGACCCTGGGAGATTGAGGCTGCTGTGAGCCATCATCACGCCACTGCACTCCAGCCTGGGTGACAAAGTGAGACTCTGTCTCTAAATAAATAAATAAAATCAGGAAATTAAGACTGATACGCTTTTAATTAATCAACTGACTTTATGCAGATGTTCCTTGTTGTCTGATTAGTGTACATTTTCTGGTCCAGGATCATACCTTGCTTCTAGTTGTCACGTCTTCTTAGTCTCCTTTAATCAATATCTCAACTCTTCTTTGTTTTTCATGACCTTCACGCTAATGAAGACTACTATCCAGTTATTTTGTAGAATGTTCATCAATTTGGGTTTAGTTTATCTAATATTCCTCATGACTAAATTTAGTTATGCATTTTTGGCAAGAATACCATAGAAATGATGTTATGTGTTCTCAGTCCATTGTATTGAAAATCAGATGGTATTGATATGTCTCATTACTGGTAATGTTAATTTTGATAACTTGGTCAAAATTTTTTTGCCCAGGTTTTACACTATAAAGTTTTACACTCTAAAGTTATTGTGATTCCTTTGTAACTAATACATTTTTTTCATATTTTTTGAGAAGATACTTTGAGACTATGCACATTTCCTGTTTCTCATCAAACTTTCACCCACTAATTTAAAAATTATTGAATTAAAATTACTTTATTGATGCTTCAATTAATAATTATTTTAGTGCTTGCCAAATGATGAAAATCATGAGATTTTGAATTTTTTGTCTGGTAGTTTCGAAATGTATTCATAAATTCTTTGATATTCTGTCTTTTAGAAAAATGGAGCCTAATTCCCCTTTCCTTGTGTGTGAGTTGTACAGTAGTTGGCACCTCTTTTCTAGTGAACAGTATATAGCTGAAGTGGCTTCCAAGGCCAGATCATAAGAGGCATTGTAGTTTACTTTTTGATCTTTCTCTTGGATGACTCACTTAGGGAGAAGTCAGCTGCCATGTCATGAAGACACTCAAGTAGCCCTATGAGATGCCCATGTGAGCAGAAATTGAGTCCTCCTGCCAACAATCAGCCATAACTTGCAAAACACGTACATGAGCTACCTTAGAAGAGAATGCTTCGGCCCCAGATAAGCCTTCAGGTGACTGCAGCCCTGGCAGACATCTTGACTGCAACCTCATGAGAGACCCTGAGCCAGAACCAACCCGCTAAGACACTGCCCGATTCCTGACCTACACACATGGGGGTGTGAGATAATGTTTATTGTGTTAAGCCACTAAGGTTTGCTATAATTTGTCATGTAGTAATAGATAATGAATTCATGCTGGCAGGTAGGAAGGAAATCATCAGAGACATGTTCAGGAGGAATTAATACTAGGAAAGAAAGTATACCCCCATCCCCCAAAAAAACCATGGATATGTTTTTATGCATTTAAAAATGCATATTAAAATTATAATAAGATTCTACTTTTCATGAGATCAGCTAAAATTGAAGTCTGATAGTACCAAGTGTCTCATACACTGCTGTCAGAACATAAATTGGTACAATCATTTTCAGAAAACAGTTTTGCATTACCTAGTAAAGGTGAAGTTACACATACTACCAGATAGATTATCAACATCCTACCCTTATATGTGCACACACCAGAAATAAGTGCACATGTACATCGAAAGATATGTATGTCAATGTTCATAGCAGTATTACTCATAAAAACCAGAAACAAGTATCCCTGAATGGTAAGATGTATAAGAAAATTGTGGAAGATTCATTCACTAGAATACTGTACATAAGTGAAAATCAACAAACTACAGCTACAGACAATAATGTGGATGAAGTTTAAAAACAATGCTGAGTGGAAAAGGTCCCACGCAAAGGAATATATATTGTATGAATCTATTTATGTGACGTTCAAAGGGAGGCAGAGTTAAGCTATTTTTTTTTTTTTTGAGACGGACTCTCGCTCTGTCGCCCAGGCTGGAGTGCAGTGGCGCGATCTCGGCTCACTGCAAGCTCCACCTCCCGGGTTCACGCCATTCTCCTGCCTCAGCCTCCTGAGTAGCTGGGACTACAGGCGCCTGCCACCGCGCCCGGCTAATTTTTTGTATTTTTAGTAGAGACGGGGTTTCATCGTGGTCTCGATCTCCTGTGATAAGCTATTTTTTTTAAGGGATGATTACTTAGGTGGTAAATCCATAAAGAAAAGTAAGAAAAGTGAATACCATAAATGTCAGAATAATGGTTTCTTTAGGGAGGAATATAGAGATTGTGATTGGAAAGGGAATATGGGGTGGGGGCTTTCGGAGGTGTTTACGATACATCATTTCTTTTTTTTTTTTTCTTTAAAAATAATTCCTATTGGCCAGGCATGGTGGCTCACTCCTGTAATGCCAGCACTTTGGGAAGCCGAGGTGGGTTGATCACTTGCGCCCAGGAGTTCAAGACTAGCCTGGCCAACATGGCGAAAGCCCATCTCTACTAAAAATACAAAAATTAACTGGGCATGGTGGTACACGCCTGTAATCCCAGCTACCCAGGAAGATGAGTTACAAAAATTGCTTGAACCTGGGTGGAGGAGGTTGCAGTGAGCTGAGATTGAGCCACTGCACTCCAGCCTGGGTGACAGAGACTCTGTTTCAGAAAAAAAACAAAAACAAAAGCAACAACAAAAAAATCATTCCTATTGAAATTTAACTTACATTTAATAAAATTAATGTAACATTATATATATAATGTAAAATATATACTTATATATTATATATCCCTATTATATATAATACATTGTATGTGCTTATATATTATATATAATACATCTTCTAATATATGTATGTAATATATAATGTAACCTGTGTATCAGTTACACAGATGTTAACTTTACAAAGTTCATTGAACCATACATTTGTATTCTATGCACTGTTTGTTATATATTACAGTTTAAAAGGTCAAAAGTAGAGTATAGCCAGGCACAGTGGTTCATGCCTGTAATTCCAGCACTTAGGGAGGCAGAGGCAGGAGGATAGCTTGAGCTCAGGAGTTCAAGACCTGACTGGGCAACAGAGCAAGATGCTGTTCTCCACAGAAAGGAAAAAAGAAAAGTAGAGTATAAATATAGCATAGGATCTTGAAAATCAGACTGGATCAAAAGGTGAACATGAACTAGCAATTAGGGTTCTGTTTAAAAACAACTAACACATGTTGGGACATAAGAATTAGGGTAGCCCACAGTAAACTATTTCCTGGCTTATTTTTTTTAAACATCACTGGGTGGGTCAGTAGTCTGAACCTGATTTCCAAGACAGTTCCTAAACCTGAGGAGTATGACTTATAAGTTTTTCACCTTGACAGCAGAAAGCAGTTGGGCCCAAGAGAGGGTAGGCTTGATGCCAGCAAAATTATGAAGATGAAGCCTTAAGTAACTTATCCTGTTTGTGCTTGCCCCCTGCTCTGCTTCTCTACACCTTTGGATTCTCAGCAGTCTGTTGCTTTTCTATACCTTTGGATTCTCAGCAGCCTGTGTACTTCTGTACGTATCCCTCTTCCCTTCCTGTCATCTACCCATTTCCAAAGCCAAGGCAGGTCTAAAGTCCTGCTTTGTTGACTCCTGGTTTAGTCAGGGGTGTTTCTATCATATCATACTGGTTGAAGGTATTTGTACCTTAACCTTGATCTCTGGTTATGAATGAAAGGTTTTGGGTTCTATTAAAGAAATTTTCATCACCAGTAACTGGTTGTTTGAGGTGTATTTTGGGTGAGGTGGGCCTTGCTGCCCCTGTGGTAGCACCTTGTAAGCTCTGGTATGGTATGCCCTGGGGAGAAGGAGTCAGCTAACTTTTAAAAATCACTCCAGGTGATTCAGATATGACAACCTGTATCCTGTAAGATAACTTGCCTTCTCTCCACACCCTGTCTCTCAATGAGAACCACCTTTTACAGGAAGGCCACTCATAAGCAGATATATCTATTTATTCATTCATTAAACAACTATTTCTTGAGCTCTAACTATGTATGGCTATGGGCTAGCACTGGTGACTCAGGGTTGAACAAAAACAGGCATAGGCCATGCATGGTTTAGTGCAAGACACACATTAATCAAGTCAAGCATATAAATGTAAAGTTACCAGTCAGGTAAATGTCGTAAGTCTGGGTTTACTCAACATAAAGACAGGTGAATTGAGAGGTAGCTTAATAATTATGATTTTCAAGTATGAGATGAATAAATTATGTAGAGGAGAATATTGTACACTGTAAAAAAGACATAAAAAAGGAAGTTTGCTGTAGCATAAAGAATTGAAGGTAATGGCTACCATAGTCAGAGGACCTGCTCTGTGCCAAGCATGGTGTTATTTTATTTTATTTTTTTATTTTTGAGACTGAGTCTCACTTTGTTGCCCAAGCTGAAGTGCAATGGTACAATCTCGGCTCACCATAACTTCCGCCTCCTGGGTGCAAGCAGTTCTCCTGCCTCAGCCTCCCAAGTAGCTGGTACTACAGGCATGCACCACCACACACGGCTAATTTTTGTATCTTTAGTAGAGACGGAGTTCCAAGTGAGCCAGGCTGGTCTCGAACACTTGACCTCAAGTGAGCCACCCACCTGTGCCTCCCAAAATGCTGGGATTACAGGCATGAGTCACTGCACCCAGCCCGGTGTTATTTTATACATTAAAAAATTTACATAAATATATTTTACATATTTTTATATTTTTATAAAATGGTGATTATATATTATCATTTATTAAACTCATATATATTGATAAAGCCTCACAGAACTCTACAAAGATAAAAAAAATCAATACTTAGAGATATTAGATAATCTGTTCTAGGTCACACAACATATATATATTTATTAACAGCTTTATTGATATATAATTCACATACCATAAAATTTACCCTTTTAAAATATAAAATTCAGGGGGTTTTAGCATATTCACATACTTGTAAATTACCACTATCTAATTTTAGAACATCTTTATCACTCCCAAAGAAAGCCTGTATACATTAGCTTCTACCTTTCATTCCCCTCACCCCTGCCAGTCCCTGGTAACCACAAATCTACATTCTTTGTTTATGGATTTGCCTATTCGGTAATTTCAGTAATGTTTTCAAGATTCATTCATGTTATAGTGTATATCAGTACTTTGTTTCTCTTTGTTGCTGAGTAATATTCCATTGTATGAATAGCCTCATTTTGTTTATTCACTCTTCAGTTGATGAACATTTGAGTTGTCTCCACTTTGTGGCTATTATAAATAATGCTGCTATGAATATTTATGTACAAGTTTTCGTGTAGACACATGTTTTCAGATCTCTTGGGTTTATTTCTAGGAGAAGAAATGCTAGATCATGTGGTAACTCTACGTTTAACATTTTGAGGACCGCCAAACTGTTTTCCAAAGTGGTTGCATCATTTTACAATCGATCAGCAGTGTATGAGGGTTCCCATTTCTATACATTCTTGTTAACATTATTTAAGCTATCCTAGTGAGTGTGATGTGGTATCTCATTGTGGTTTTGATTTTCATTTCCTCAGAGCTGAAATTCATGACATTCATAATCAAGTTCAGGTCCAAAGCCAGAGTTTTAGCCACCGTGCAATACCATCTCTCTCATGCTCTTAGAAGTAAGGAAGAATATGTTGATAAGATTGTAACGCACTGGATTGAATTTTAATTATCATCTGGGTATTCACCTCTAGAAGCTTTTAAAAACAAGGGCTTTTTTGTTGTGGCTGGTTTTTTGTTTTTTTGAGACAGAGTCCTGCTCTGTCACCCAGACTGTAGTGCAGTTGTGTGATCTAGGCTCACTGCAACCTGTGCAATTCTCATGCCTCAGCCTCCCAAGTAGCTGGGATTACAGGTGCGTGCCACCACACCCAGCTAAGTTTTGTATTTTTAGTAGAGACGGGGTTTCACCATGTTGACCAGGCTGGTCTCAAACTCCTGACCTCAAATGATCCGCCAGCCTCAGCCTCCCAAAGTGCTGGGATTACAGGTGCAAGCCACTGCACCCAGCCCGGTTTTGTTTTTAATCTAGGATATAATAGTTATGGAGTAAATTCAGTGATGTGCTGGTAAATGGTTGACAACCAATTAGGGGTGCCACAGTGGGGTGGGGGTAGCAGGAGGAGCTCTGATTTGTAGCCGTTGCTTATTACCATGATGTGAATACTCCCATCCATTACCGATTTCAAGCTACCGACTTGATGTCTGTCAGCCAGTTTGCAAAAATCCTGAAAATGTAACAATCAGCTCTTGTGAACAGTATGAGCCTGAGCCAGCTCCAACACACAAATTCTATAAATTCATTGAGGCACTTTTTGAATTACAAACGTCTTTGTACATAAGAGAAAATGAAATGGTCACTGGTTACAGAAGATATAATTACGTATGTAGAAAAATCTAAAGTAATTCATGTAAAATTAAGCAATATGCAGTTTCAGCAATGGGACTAGATAAAATAGTTATACAAAAATTATCTTCTCCCACAAAAATAATTAGTTAGCAAATGTGATGGTGAAGATTTCCCCATCATAGTAGCAATGACACAATAACAGCAACAAAGCCTTAGAATACCTGTTAATACATTTAATAAAGAATGTACAGTTTCTATAAGAACAAACATCAGAAATTCTTCTGAGGGGCATTAAAAAACTTTGAAAAAAAAGGGAAAGATGTATGCTGAGATCTTACAGGAAGACTCAGTATTATGTAATTATTATTTCTTCCTGAAATATTTTAGAAATCAAATGCAATCTCAATTACAATCCCAACAAGATATATTTAGAAAATCAATAAGATGAATAGAAAGTTCGTTCATCTAAAAGAAAAAACAAAACAAAAAGAGGTGAGGCTAGGAAAATTTTGAAAAATAATACAAGAGAAGGCTAATTTTTAAAACAACAACTACATTTCTTTTATAATCAGAAAAACAAAATACGGTTAATTGAAAAAAAAAAAAAAGAAAAAGCAAACAAAGAGAGGCCAGCTCAACTCTGGAGTGCAAGAGCATTCCTCAGCCATGTGTTCCCTTCCTTCGTGTCCCAAATGGAATGACAGTGTGGAGGGAGGGTGTTAAGTGACTTTCTGAGCTGTGTTTTGAAATGTATTTCTCCTTAGTAACAATGTTACAAACAGTGCCGAGATTCCAAGGCTAGCCCAGTTCTGTCATAGGTTAGGTACAGGCTTCGAAGTCATATTTTATAAACTCAACTACCAAATTTAATATGGATCCCACTGTATGTGTTCTAATCTCCAACTTTTGGAATGCATCATTACAGTCAGTAGGGAAATACTTAGACATGTAAGTATAGTGAATAAATGAAGTATTTTGAGTGTCAATGTGGCATGTTATGGCAATATGTTCAATGTTTTTAATTCTCTTTCACCATGGAATTTTTTTTGATTTCTCATTTGCTTATTTGTGTAGCTTATAAGACAATTACATATTTAACTTAGCATTCTGAGAAACAAAATTGATAACATTGCTTTAACCTCCTGAATGTATAATATGTTCTTATTTCTGAACAGATAAATTTTTCAGAATATGGAGGAAATAAGCAGTCCAGTCTCCACTGAGCTGTATATTTTTTCAGATGTTTATTCTGGAGTGAATACTTATGGGGTAGAATTTCTTGAAAATAAGACATGTCACATTCTTGTTCATACGTAACATTTATTACAAATGGCAAGAAATGGTAATTTAAAACTAACTTTAAAAAATGAGTTCAGAACAGGTGCGGTGACTCTTGCCTGTAATCCCAGCACTTTGGGAGGCTGAGGCATGAGAATTACTGGAACCTGGGAGTGAGAGGTTGCAATGAGCTGAGATCGCACCACTTATCTCCAGCCTGGGCAACAGAGCAAGACTGTCTCACATGCGCGTGCACACACACACACACACACACGAGTTCAGGGAAGTTTAGTTTAGAACTAATTTATAGCTTGAATACTTTGAGGTAATATTTAGATTAATTTATTATTCACTAATTTTGCTGAAAATTTATATCATGACTATTCTGATTCCATCTCAAGGCACAAGGTTGCTCTCAGTGGATAAAAACTCAGCTACAGCTGAGGTTATTGAAATGCATATAAGCATCCTGGTTCATTTTCAATTTGCATATGTATGTGGGTAGGGTGTGTGTGTCTGCACGCGTGCACAATCCTTAAAATTACGTGGAATATTAACAAATAATATCCTTCACATCTGATGTTTGTGCAATAATATTAGAGAGAGAGAAGGTTATTCTCTGAGACCCTCCAAGCATCTTGCTGATAACTAGTTTTATCCTTTGACACCACCATTTGAGGCCACAGCAGCTTGCTGACACTCAAACAGTGAGTTAGTGACAGGCTCTGCAGAGAACAGAGCACTTCTCTGTCCACAGAATTCCGGGCACCAGGACGAACACATATGCACTGTAGACTTTGAGTATTTTTATATGACTCAGTATAAATGTATACATTCATAGCCTCATGAGCGCATGTCTGTAAATATGGGGTCTCAATAGCTTCATGCATTTTCCTCACTAGCCAGTGAGTTCTCTGGCATACTTAATCAATCCTCTACTATTCTTGGATAGGAAGTACTAAATTTCTGAGGTTTTAACAAATACCCTATTTCACTTAGGCAGTGTAGAAATTATCCCAGTATAAGTGCATTACTATTTTTATGTTTTTGATTTTAAACTTCTATTATTTTTAAAATAACATACATAATGTATATTCATAATGGAAACATACAAAATGCAGGTAAGTAAAAAGAAAAATATACCTGATCCCACCATGTGGAGATAATAGCAACCATAATAAATTTGATGTATACCTGATTTAGACTTTTTTCCATGCACTTATATACATGCATAGAATTTTTCACAAAAATAAATCATATAGATGTCTTAAAATCTTCAAACCCTGCTTTTAAATTTAATATACCATAAATACCTTTCAATTTCCAACATAATATTTAATGGCTGCAAGCCAGGAATATTTTAGCTGAATAGGACTAGGAATTCTTTGCCCCAAAGATCTTATATTAAATTGAAACTTAATTATCCCAGGGCCTGGCCTCCTGAGGATAAGTTGTACCACTGTGACATCAAAAGGTAGTCAAAGGTCACTGTTCAAGTCTGCTGGGTGTCTAGGTGAGTGTGTGCATGTGTGTATGGTACTTCACAGTGTGGAACTGAGCTGGGGATAGAAAGAGGTGTGAACTACAGCCCTGGGCCAGGAACCAAAGGCCAGTGTCTGGATAGACCCACACTGCCACTGATAATTCTAAATTTAATCCCATCTTCCAGATAATTTTGAAGCTTACATTTTTTAAGGAAAAAAGAGAGAATATTTTTTATTTAGTAGTTTACTTTCATAACTTTAAAACATTTTGGCACGTGATAGGTGTACTGTCCTTCATTTGTACTTGAGGCGGCCCCTAAAAATGTCAGGACCAGGCCTGAATACACAGATTATATACTTTCTAAATTTCTAGAATGTATAATAATTGTTTTATATAATAATTTACCTTTCTATATGAATGAAAAGGAGTATTACACAAGTGCTCATTTATTGACTGGCTAAGGTTCAATTTAATATGGTATTATTGAAACTTCACCATATACCATATTCTACTGGGTACAGCATGAGAGGCAAAATACATAGGCCAGACCCTTACGGGACTCCCAATCTTCTGGGGACCTCAGACATGTAAAATAATTATCCCACAGAGTGATAAATGCATCAGACAAGTGTGAACATGGTACAGAGCCACAGAGAGAAAAGAGTAGATAACTTTAGGGTCAGGACCCTGGATCAATTAATTTATCTGGATAACTATAGCCTCACAGAAATCTTAAAAAAGCTGTATAAACCATTCCATCCAAGATGAATTATTGTAAACCTTTGAAATAGTTGAACATTTTAAATTTATGATAAATTTGGTAAGTTGGTCACTTGACAAATTGATCATTCAGGAATTCACTTTCAGTAGATGATTTTCACCTAATCAGCCTGTTTTTTTGAGAGGCTGATCTCAAGGTACATTCATAGAAACTCTGTCCATGCTGGGATTTTAAAAACACATAGGAAGGCCAGGTGTGTTGGCTCAGGCAAAGTAATCCCAGCACTTTGGGAAGCCTAGGTGGGTGAATCACCTGAGGTCAGGAGTTCGAGACCAGCCTGACCAACATGGTGAAACCTGGCTGTACTAAAAATACAAAATTAGCTGGGTGTGGTGGTGCACACCTGTAATCCCAGCTACTTGGGAGGCTGAGGCAGAAGAATCACTTGAACGTGGGAGGAAGAGTTTGCAGTGAGCTGAGATTGTGCCATTGCACTTCAGCCTGGGCAAGAAGAGCAAAACTCCTCAAAAACAAAACGAAACAGAACAAAGCAAAAAAACACATAGGAGTTTGAGTGGGAAGGAATTTGGTGAGTTTATGAGGAAAGATACTCTGTGAAGAGGGAACAGCACATGTGTCAGCTTGGAGGCACATCATGGAGTGGCACATTCTGAGAAGAGTAGGTGGTTAAAAGTGCTAGAGGACTTAGGTGAGGAAGCAAAAGGAGATAAAATTAGAGAGAAAGACAGGGCTACAACCTGGAGGGTTTTGTGGTCCTGGGTTCCGTGGAGTTTTATCCAATAGGAAATGGAAGCCATTGAAGGATTCAAAGGCAGGAAATGAGAACATCAGATAGCATTTTAGGCAGACCATGCTAGCAACAGAATGAAGGATGAATTGAAGGGGAGTAGTCTGGAAGGAGGGAGTTCGCTGCTGAGAAGGGAGCATCCACAAGGCTCATGATAAGGGCAAATTCTGGATTCAGAGTGTTGAGATTCAGAACTGCTTCTATCACTTAGCAAATGTGTTCATGGGCAAACCTAGTTTCCTCATCTGAAAAATACAATAATAATAGCTGTGAAGATTAAAAGAAACAATACATATAAAGTGCTCAGGGAAGAGCCTGTCATATATAAGCTCTTAATACATGCTAGCTATTATTATTAAAAGATAATATAATTATTATGTTTAGGAGTTCAAAAGAAAGATAGTGATGGTCAGGCAGTGGAGGAGGGTGTGAGAGTAAGAAATATAAGGAGTAGATCTGACAGGCCTTTTTGGCGATTAGATTCAAGATGAGGAAGACAGGAGCAAGAACAAGTGGGATGGTGGAAGAGAATTTTGCTTTGGACATGGTGAGTTTTAGATACTTTTGGGTCATAAAGGATATCCAATGAACAGATTGATATGTAAGCCTGCAGCTCAGTAAAGAGATGTGAAGGCCACATAAGCAAAATGCCAGGGTAAGAGATTGATCAGAAATAGCTGCACTGATGTACAAATGCTATTTCATCTATTTGGCCCTTGATGCATGACGTCTGTTAGTACTCAGAAGAGAGGGCACCTTAATAGCTTTCTCAGGTGCAATCTCCACTTAAAAGCTTTGCTTACCAATCCAACTGGGTAGGGCTTCTTTACTCTTACACTCTTTGTTATGGACTGAATATTTGTGTCTCTCCCACCCCACCAAATTCATATGTTGAAGACGTAATCCCCAGTGCTGTGTTATTTAGAGATGGGGCCTTTGGGAGGTAATGAGGGTTAAATGAGGTCTTGAGAGTGGGCCCCTGGTCCTATGGGATTACTGCCCTTATAAGAAGAGACACTACTCTCTTTACTTGCGCATACACCAAGGAAAGGCCATGCGAGCACACAGTGAGAAGGCAGCTGTCTACAAGCCAGAAGAGAGCCCTCAGAGAAATGATCTGGGGCTTCTAGCTTCCAGAACTGTGAAAAAACTTTCTGTTGTTTAAGCCACCCAGTCTATGATATTTTATTTTATTATGGCAGCTCCTATGGGTTGGGTCTTTTGTTTCACTCTCTTTATTAGTGTATGTTTCTTTTCACTCCTTCCAGATTATAGGCAGCTTGAAGACAGGTCTTTCCTCATACGTATGTTAGCATTCCCTGTGGTGCCCTGTACAAGGTTTTGCCCAAAGGAGATGTTCAATAAACATTTGATGACCTCAAGATAATGCGGCAATTTCAGTGAAGAAGGTCACAGATAATAAGCTTAGAGCAGGAGACTAGGCAGCATTCAAGACTTGGGCTCAGGTAGAAACAGAGAAGATACAGGATTTCAGTGTGAAATTTGGAGATTAGCAAGGACAGAGGTTCTCAACAATGATCAGTGAGAAGAGTGAGATGGCCAACATGTCTCCATGTAAGGCATATTCTTTTTTAAGTATTTTGTACTATGCAAGCCATTATGTAAAATTATGTTTTGGCTTGGCTGCTTCAAATTGGCTTTGAAAAAAACATATTGTTTTTGAGTTAGAGTTTGTCTAAAGCAAATGAGTTTAAAGGCTAAAATCGAGAATGGGTCATGTCCATGATAATTTTATGTAGTAAAAAATATTTTTAAAAGAACTACCAATCAACTAAAAAATCCAAAAATCCAACAATGGCAGCCACTACCCCCCAAAGAAACGAAATGAAACAAAACAAGTAAAACAAAAAATATTTTGTTTATTGCACTTCAAACTCTAGTTTATTGGGAACCACTTAAAATTGACATAATGTTCTTAAGTGGAGACTCAGGGATGATGATGTGATTCTGTGTATTTTCTGCGGGATGCCACGTGTGTTTTGGGGGTCATGGTAGAAAACTGAGAGGGACTTTGCCACAAATGTCTCAAGATATCCCTCTGTGAGGATTGAAGAAGTGGGGGAGATTTATTTATTTATTTTCTCTGGAGCATCTTTCATTGCCATCTTGCTAATCTCCTAAGTGCTACTGGAAACAATGACTCATATTTCCTTTTCTGAGCTCTGACACCCACTCTAGGTAGCCCTAAGAAAATCGTTTAAATCTCCCCAATGCCTCAGTTTTCTCATCTGTAAAATAGAGCTAAGAATACCAGCCTTCCTCAGCTATTCAGTGAGAATTAATGTTTGAGATCTTCAGATAAAAGACTCTCTGGATGTGCAGAGGGCTATTACACAAATAATAAAACTACATTTGTACACCACTTGGCATGATTCATACGAGAAGAGACAAATTCCTGTAAGCTCTGCATTCTGTCAAGACCAGGATGTACATCTGTCCATTGGTGGTGTTAAGCCTTAAACTCTGTCCAACAGAAATACAACATAACTCATATATGTAATCTTAAATTTTCAAGTTACCAAATTAAAAAAGGAACAAGTATATATATTTTAATAACATATTTTTAGCTTAATATATACCAAATGTTATTTCAATGTGTAATTATTAAGCAAATATTAATGAATTATTTTACAGTCTTTTAACTGTTTTTGAAATCTAGTGTATATTTTACCCTCACATCTCAATCTCAGTTTGGATTGACCAACTTTCAAGTGCTCATAGCCAATTGTGGCTCTAGTGGCTCACCTATTGGAGAACACAAGTCTTAAGAGTTTGCTCCAGGCTGTGACATCCATTCATCCACGTGCTGGTTTCTCTTAGGTGGATAGGTTGGTAGAGTCAGCTTTACTCCATTTTCATCCTCTGTAGTGTTGGGCTTCAGCGCTGATGATACTAGAAAGTCCTTGTTTCTGACCAATCTCTTACCCTGGCATTTTGCTTATGTGGCCTTCACATCTCTTTACTGAGCTGCAGGCCTACATATTTACCAGCAAATAATACCTTTTTTCTCCAATCAGGTGAACTCCATCAAGGTAGGAACCATGCTTTTAAAATACTATTAATATTTCCAACTCGTAAAATGCTGAATGTGCAGTGAATATTACAAAATAGTACAGTAATAGTCATTGTTATCAGATCTAATACCTTTTGGCATTAACTATTAGATAAAGTACAAAAGTGGAAAATACATGGTCTTTTTAATTGTGTGCAATTTTTCAAATTTTTGAGGGAGGGAATCATTGTTATCTCTTAGTTTGAAAGCAGACAAGTAAATCCCACCTTTGATTAGTTCACTTGTTTTTAAAATTTCATTTCCTACTTTGAAGAGAAGACATTGCAAGCAAAAGCATGTTGCTCTAGATTTGGATTCCAGACTGGCAGAGGAAGGACGAAGCTTTGAAACTCTGGTACTCTTACTAACATTCTTCTGTCATCTTCCACTTGTGATATAGATCTCCTTTTATAAACTCAGGCATTAGAGCTTTGGTGAGTGAATTTTCTCAAAAGAGGCCGTCTTTATCCAACTTAAGTAGGGAAGGGAAGGCCATAAGAAACACACATCAGGCTTTCTGGACAAAAGCTACATGAAGCAGTTTTTTTCCCCAGTCTTCACATTTTTTTTTTTTTTTGCACTGTGTAAGAAAGAAAGAGAGAATAAAATCTACTACAGCCTATGATTACATTTCATTTGATTGAGACTGACTGTCAATGTTACTCTAAAATACTGGGCCACTAAAGTGTATGAGTTTAGGAGTAGAACTGGGGAGTTACAGAAACCATTCATTCATTTACTCAACAAAGTGTATGTATCCTGTATTATGTATTCAAAAAAATTTATCACAAATGCATGAGTGAAAGATTTCTATATCTCCCTAATTCTGCTCCTTCTAAAAATCATTTGAATAAAGTATATTTTCCACGAATGGTTGAAGGACGTTAAGTTTTGCCAATACACAATTGTATATACAGGGGAATATGTTCATATAATGCCCTGTTTACTTTCATTGCTGGTACAGTTAAGCCTGATCAGTTCTCAGTATATCATCTTGTCCTTGTGACAGGAAATATGACTAGAGTGCTGAAAGGTTTTTAATTATACTCAACATTACCTCAAATAATGATAGTCTACTTGTGGGCACATGTCTTAGAGGAGAATCATAGTCTATGCTTTGTGCATGAGACAGATTCCTTCATTTCCTTTGCTTTTTGCTTGAACCGGAAAAATGGTTCAGAGAAATTCATGCATACTTCCCTGCCGTCCCCACCCAGCAATGGTGAGGCTGACGCATGACGTATAAGACAGTGTGAGGAGAGTTTCAGTATCTTTGGTATCTTTGATACTCCAGGCTCAGGATGGAATAGGGGTTGGGGAGGCAGGAGTGAGTAAATGACCCCCCAAGGAAAATGCTGCAGACTCCATCTTAGAAAATCCTCTGCAATGCTGGGTGTGGTGGTTCACACCTGTAATCCCAGAACTTTGGGAGGATCACCTGAGGTCAGGAGTTCGAGACCAACCTGGTCAACATAATGAAACTCTGTCTCTACTAAAAATACAAAAATTAACTGGGTGTGATGGCACACACCTGTAATCCCAGCTACTCAGGAGGCTGAGACAGGAGAATCACTTGAACCCAGGAGACGAAGGTTGCAGTGAGCCGAGTTCATGCAATTGCGCTCTAGCCTAGGCGACAGAGCAAGACTCCATCTCAAAAAAAAAAAAAAAAGAAAAAAGAAAAAGAAAAAAACGGAAATCCTTTGCACTTGATATTTTTATTCCTTCAATGCTACTGAATTCCACTTTTGTGGTGTGAGGGTGTGAGGGTACAGGGAGTAGGAAGGGTGAGGTAGGGGAGATGATATATGCATGTTGAGTCCTTTAAAAACTTCACCCAAATGGTCTCTGCAAATCTCATTGGTCACCATTTCCTGCCATTCAGTTTGCCCAGATGTGTTTATTTTCTGTTGTTGCAAAGCCATTCAGCGCCCCACCACCAGAACAGTGTAATATTGATTCTAGCACATCTCTGTTGGCAGAGAAATCAGGAAGACTTTGAAAAACAGGGATGGTTTAACTTTGCAGTATAATGGATGGTTTTGTAGGCCTTTTTAGCTGACTTTGAAGTTGAGATCTTTTACACAATTATATCTAGTTGTTATGGATTCATGCCAGTGAGAAAGCATGAAGAGTTATGTTTTTCAATACCTGGAGGAAAGAGGCAGTCATTGCACGGACTGATGCCTCAGAGCCCTATAGTCTAGAAAAAGGTCTATAAAATCAGACTATCTTCATTCTTTCAGTAACTATGCTAAATCTGTAGTAGCTAACCTGCAAGGAAGTACTGTCTGAATGACGGCTGAAGAGACAGTGGGGAATCATTCCAACTTGAATATGTATTAGTAAAGCCTATGCAAAATATAAAAAATTTAAAATGATGATACATTGAAGTCATGAGAATACAATCGTCTTTGAGCAGAATTAATGAATCGATGCCATTTCACAGCAGGAGAAGTGGGGAAGGTAGGGGGAAAATAATAGACTAATGGAATTTCAGGATGTTAGGAATTCAAAAAGCAAATGCTTCCCCTTCTGATGAGTCCTCTAAGGACAATTCCTGGAACATGGCCCGCAGAAATTCTGCACAACCACAGCCCTCTCACTTCTCCAGCAGCAGCAAGACACCGCCGGGGCAAGACCATGGCGCTTTCTGCCCAGGCTCTAATTCATGCCTGCAGAATAACAATCTGCTCTTGGTGCACCAAGCACAATGCAAGCCCTCTAAGCTGCCACTCATGCAGGGCCTGCTAACACTCCCGGCCCTTGTTTCTAATTCTTGGCATTGTTGGGGCAGGGAGTGTGGGGAGAGTCACACACTTCCATGCTGGGAAAGGCAGGGCCCCTGGTGGCCCAGCAAGCCATCAGACAGCCTGGGCAATAGCAGCAGCCAGATGAGCTAGAGGGCAACTTGCACCTCTTGGCAAAGTTGCCAAACATTGAGGAATCTGGGGACTGTGGTTTCAAAAAGTCTGGTCTCTTTTGGAACCAGACTGAAGCATGAATTTGAGTTGGGGACAAGGGATCCCCCAACTCAAAAAAAAAAAAAAAAATCCACCTCATTAAAAATTCTTTTGGCATGGCAGATTGCTACAGAGTCTGATTGTAGTGCCAATGTCTTTCTAACACCCTTCAAATGACAGTGCTGACAAATTCCCAAGCAGCCATCAAATTGCATGATCTTGACCTGGTTGGATAAAAAGTGGTGCTAGCAAAAAGGTGATTGATTGAAGATTATGACAGTCAGACAGATGACACGGTGAATATTGGAAGTATTAATAGCAAGCTTATTTCTAATCTTTACACTGTAGGCAAAAGAAGTAACATGTCAAAAATATCACAGAACATTTTTATTATGGGAGGAGACAAAATGTTCTTAAGCTTATAATGTAGTTGCACCTCATAGGTAAGCCTTAAAGCCTCAAAGCTTTGCTTTAAAGCAAAGACTGGTGTTGATTCTCAGTCAATTTGAAGGGTGAAAAGGGCTGTGAGACTATTTTATGGTAAGAATAATAGCTACTACTTTTTGAGCACTATGTTACTCAAATATATCGAGTAACATATATTTGAGGGATTTTAAATATATTAGCTAATTTAAGCCTGATGGCAGCCTTGTCAGGTAGGTAGCTTTGTCTCCAATTTATATATGACTGCTAACTCTCAGACAAAGGATAGTTAGAAAGTTCTGCCTGATCCCAAAGCTAGCACACTTCAATTCACTGCAGTAAGCCACCTCTCTGCAGCTGAAAGGAGACACAAACCTAGGGACATGAGATAAATGGATTTTTTTCCCCTAAAGAATTGCCAGTCTTCATGATCTTGGATAGAGTTCTATCTTGAGAAGTAACCACAGTTGCTCTTCACAGAAAACATACAGCAACATCTAATATTGAGAAAAACTGTGAGCATTTCCACTTCTGATTAATGAATCGAAACTAAACCAATAAAGTCTAGCCTTTGTGACAGTTCTTTGTCTCCTCCTTGGCCAAGAATTTCTGCACACACTGAGTCAGAGTGTCAGCACTCTCTTGACTTGGCACACAACTTGACATGAGTCACTAGAAGGATTTGAAACTTAGGGTTGGAAAAAGCCACTGCTGTTAAGTTGGTACAGACAAAAATATTTGGGTGTCAACTCTTGTGTTCCTGGATATAGCTTGCTCATTCATCTACGTGTTGATTCATTCAATGAATATTCTAATGTACCCAATAAAATACAAAATACTAGGTAAAAAGTTTAATTAGTAAAAAAAAACAGTGAAAAGCAAGTGTCTCACCTCAATGTGCTAGTTTCTCCGCTGAGGGACAATCACTGCTAGCAGTTTCTTGGAGGATCCTTCTAGAGATATTCTAGGCATATATGTGCCTTTCGCTTGGTTTACATAAGTGTTATCACATCCCTTCAATAACCTGGGCACTGGTTTATATAAAGTGATGATCAAGACTTGGGCCCTGTCCCTGAGGAGGAAATAGAACATCAACCAACTTCCACCTTATGATTGACAAGTTCCCTGATTGGAGGTACTTATAGGAGGGGTGGTGGTTTGACTGAATCAGGATTGAAATATCAATGTGTCTTATCAGCTGTCACAAGTAAATTGTTGTTATTAATAGTGAAGTGCCAGTATTTGAAAATTATTTTTTAACATCGGATAATATGTATTCCTGTGATAATCGACCTCACTTGCATCCTAATTTGCTTATAACTGAGACAGAAAGGTGTGGAGATTAAGCTGTTTCACTGAGAATTGTGCATGACACTGCACACACCTATGGTAGATTCTCCTGTAAATGTGATCTGGTGCATATCCCAGGCAGTTGAACATTTTGTACAATCAGGGTACAAGAAGAGCATAATTTCTTCATTTTCTGGGGGACCATTAGAAAGTTTTCCCTAAATAGTATATGCTTCCCATTTAGTGGGGTATGGTTTTCCTAGTTGCCTGGTTTCAAAATATTCATTCCTACAATGGATGGGAAGTCAGGAAGTGACAAAGCCTCCCATCTGGATTGAATACAGTTTGGGACAGTAGTTTGTGCATGGTGAGGCAGATAACACTTTACAGATTTAGTAGACAGCTGAGTCTGATGCATGTGGATGCAAGCTACTGGTAGGAGGCTTGGAGCAAATCCTTTCAATGCAGCTTGGATTTATGGGAGATTTTCAGGCGCCTGTAGGCTTGGAAGAGGGGTGTACAGTAGTATGTGGTTCACAAAGAGTTCACGTTTACTTCGGTTCACCTGGATTCTCACTCCCAATTGAGTTTTACTTCCAGTATGCTTGTAAACCAACTTCAGACTCGGATGCAAACTCGGCTCAATGTCTGATAGGGAGTTAAAGAGAGAAAATAAAAAATGGCATAAATAAGTTTCACATGATTTCCAGTCCAAGCTATGAGCTGGCTCTGGCTCGCTCAATCAGCCAGGAGCAGAAAAAGTTTTGCAAACTTCAGTGACCCTTGCAAAAAGCCTGGTCTACATCCTGCCATCAGGAGAAAACCCAGAACCGGTTAGATGTGCCCTGTTTTGGTTTCTTTTACAGCTTGCCTTGCAGTCGTCCTAGGAGAGAATATGGCCCAAGTACATTCTCCTCTTGATCTTCCAAACGTGCCCCTCTAAGGGGCAAGAAGGTTTGCTTTCATTATGGCACATAAGGCAAAAATGTATCTTGGAATGAAGTACAGCTGAATTGCTGAGGGCAGGACTATAAAATACAATCTTTCCCAAGGATTTTCTTCCTTAGGAGCTCAAATAGCAGCCTAGCTTGACAGCAGGGGCTCTAGGCTGACTTAAGTTTTTATATCATGTCAGAAAAATATAAATATAATTATCTTCCTTCATTAAAGAACCCATAACCCAAATTTGTACAGTCAGCCAAATTTCAGTTGAAAAAATACTGAAATATGTTATTATCCTTTTAAAAGTCATCTGTACAACACTAGGATATAGGGCATAAGGTTTGAGAGGGATTTTTTCTTCCTTCCTTCCTTCCTTTTTTTCCTTTCTTTTTAAAAGTCATATGAAGCAGAACTAGATCTGAGTGAAATCTTGCCTTTTCACCTAGTTTTTTCCCCTAGCTAAGTTAAATAAAGCACAAAAAGAGTACATTTCCCAAGTACCTTATGAGATCCTGTCAATTTGTTTCTTCCCCTTGCTTTGAAAACCACCCCTAAAGAGATAAAATTACTTGCATCGATTCTTACAGAAAAGCAGCCAAGGTTTTATTAAAAACATTGTCCTTCCTACTCTTGCATATTTTCCTTTTCTCCCTAACATGGAAGGACATCAAATATAAAAGAAACACAAATGTACAATACTGCCTCTTTCATCTTTGCTCAATTTCCAAAATCTTCCAACCCATTGCTTTACTTTTCTTTATTAAATTTTAAAGCCGAGGGAGTGGAATGCTGCATTTGAATTGTGAGGCCATGGGGGACGTTGGTGAGAGACTATCTGCACTGTTTCACTCATTCAATTCTCATAAGCTCTTCTCACCCTATATTGGGATTGGCAAAATATTTTTATATCTTGGGGAAGATGATCAAGCTAATTGGTTTCCTTTAGAACTCAGAATTCTGGAAGTTCATGATCCTTGATGTGACTGGATTCTTAAGTAATTAAAAAAAAAAAAAAGATGAAAAAGTGTCCTGGATACCTGGTCGAATATACAAACTTTAAGAACAAGTTCAGAGTTTCCTCTCTAATACATACAGTGTGTTACAGAGTATTTCTTGGAAGAGCAATCCTCTGAAATACACATGAAAAATAATTTGATAATTAAAAAATCATTTAATGAAAAAATGTGTGATGATCTGGATTTCTTGCTTTTTAAAATTACCAGCTTGATAAAGTTCACTAAAACATGTCCCTGTGAGAAGTGATCTCTAAAAGCCATAGTTGTAAAGCAGACTCTATAGCAAAATAAAGGCAAAATATCTGTGATAATAAGTTAAATGAAAAAAATCCAAAATTTTATCTTTCTTTTTAAAGACTAAAAGGAAACACATCAAAAGAATAGCCTAGAATTACTTGTTATATTTTTCTTTTTTCTATTTTCATTCTTTCTGCAATTTGGAATAATTACCTTTCTAACAACAATAATCGACAGATCAGCTATAGTCCTTATATTTTTAGTGGGTCTGGTTTATCCTGGACTGCCCTGTGCTTAGAGATGCAGACCTCTGATTTTTAAAAAATATGTGCTTTAAACACAGAATAGCTTATCGGAAACTGTAATTGTGTTAGATAAAATCTCGGCCCTAAAAGAAAACACAACTGTACGTGCTGGGATAAGCATTTTGAAACCAAATGAATAACTGAGGTTATTAGTTCAACGATGAGCACACCTGAGTTTTGAGACGTATGACCCAATAGCATATGATGAAATCCTGGATCCACAGAGAGTGTCTCATATTCACTAAACTCATCAGAATGAGCATTTAGTTCCTCTAAAGCAAGGTGCAGTAAATCAGGGGAAAGCTGCAGATCCAGTCAGACCTGTTTGCATTCCTTTCCCCTCAGTGATTCCTTAGTTCAATGGGGTTCATCCTTTGGGAATGTTTTAACACCCTTTGGAAACAGTGCCAAAGTCCAGGGCTTTGACAGCTTGATAAAACCTTATTTTAGGCTGGGTGCGGTGGCTCACGGCTGTAATCCCCCAACACTTTAGGAGGCCAAGGCGGGCAGATCACCTGAGGTCAGGAGTTCAAGACCAGCCTGACCACCATGGTGAAACCCTGTCTCTACTAAAAATACAAAATTAGCCAGGCATGGTGGCACATGCCTATGATCCCAGCTACTCAGATGGCTGAGGCAGGAGAATCTCTTGGACCCCGGAGTCGGAGGTTGCAGTGAGCTGAGATTGCACCATTGTACTCCAGCCTGGGCAGCAAGAGAGAAACTGTGTCTCAAAAAAAACAAAAAAACAAAAAAACAAACAACAAAAAAACACAAAACCAAAAAATCACACCGTATTTTATCCTGAGATGGAGAAAAATGTGCCTCTGGGAGGGGCTAAATTATCAAAGGCAATGCTATGTAGCAGCAGTAAGTTAACTAGCAGATCTTGGAGAGATGAGAGCCCCTTTGAACTTGCTGGGAAGTTTAACAGCGAGAGTACAGATTCCTGGGAGAAGATCTGTTACCAAAAGACGATAAAGAACTAGTAAGTAGCTTTCCAGCTGGACAAAAGGCAGGAGACAGAATCCATCCAGCTGCAGATCCGTGTTTAATTCTTGCACTGGGGGAGGGAGTGAATGCATAGAATTTATGGGATGGTGTTGAAAATATAATAGATGCCCAAACAAGAAATCGGGCAGATTCATTTTTCTTTTGTATTATGGACCGGAATTTAAAGTGTCAGTTTGAACAGGGAATTAACTGGACTTGCTGGGATGACAAGTCATGAGCCATTAGGGAAACTGGTGATTTACCGATGCCAAGGCCAGCTCTCTTCCTGGGGACTCTCTTTGAAGTCAGGAGATGTTGAGAACACAGGGGGTGAAGGAAGGAATGGAAATTAGGGTGAGAACGGGCTTTGTAGTGGTATCATTTCTCCAAAACAATCTAGTGCTTTTCCCTTCTTCATTCATTCAGCAAATATTTCATGACCTCTCTGTGCCTGGCACTCTGCTGGCATTTGGGATTCAAAAATGAATACAGGAGAATTCATCTCTTAAAGAGTCTGGAGGTAATTTCAAACACTGACAAATTTCCTCTTCCTATTCTTATTAGGAGGAGCAGCCTGGAAGATGCATTGCCCCATATTTCTATAATCTTATGTCTCTAATTTAAAGACATTTCAAATTTCATATAATTTTACTCTTTTTAGTAAAGGCAATTCATTAAATACATAAGATGTTATTTGAAATGCTTTTTTTTTTTAACCTAAATAAACTCATTTGTTAAAAAAGAAAATTGCCCCAAGTCAGCCAGAGTTTTCATTCTGATTTTGTTGTTGTTGTTTTGGTAGAGACCAGGTCTCACTATGTTGCCCTGGTTGGTCTTGAACTCCTCAGCTCACGCAATCCTCCCACCTCAACCGCCTAAAGTGCTGGGATTACAGGCATGAGCCACTGCGCCCAGATTCATTGTTGTTTTTTAACAATTTAGTTTCTGTATTGATTTCATGAGCCTCCTTTTCCATCTGTTGAAATCCATGGATTGTATTAGAAAGACATTTGACCTATTGGGGGAGATGGATTATTATTGTTCTTAAATCAATTAGACATCTAACTAGGCTGAAAACAACCATGAAAAGGTTTTTGTTTGTTTACTTGTTTTTGCCTGGCAGCCATACAACCAAAGTATAAGGGCTTGTTTAAAAAAAAAAATCTGTTTTGCCTATCTAAACCTTTCTAAAAGGAAGGAAATAAAATTTTGTAACTTTCCAAGAAGTGAAAACCAATTAACATTTTAAAGTCACATTACACTCATAACCTCTAATACATTGTTTTCAGAAGAGCCATTTCTGCTGAGTCAGAATATAAAATAGGATTCAAATACCTATTTCTTTGATAAGTTTAAATGACTGTGACTAACAATCTCAATATTTCTTGTTTTATGGAAAAATTTTAGTTTCTCAAGGATCCCATGGGGATTGGACATGATGGTGTTTAAAGGCCTCTAATGATCCCTGCCTTGGATATGTGTAGTCCCCTCCCACACTGCATCAGGATTGGTCTGTGAAAACGGCAGAAATGATGGTATGACTTTTCCTAGGCTAGATCACAAAAGACCTTGTGGCTCCTCTCTCTCTTTCTCATACATACGCACATCATTCCATCCAGGGGAAGCCAGATGCTGTGGTGTGAGGACAGTCAGGCAACCCCATGGAGAGGCCCATGTGGCAAGGCATTGAGGACTTCTGCCAATAGCCATATGAATGACCATCTTGGAAGTATGTGCTCCAGCCCTGTATAAACCTTCAGATGACTGCAGCCCCTGCTCAGAGCTTGACTGTAACCCCATCAGAGACCCTAAACCAGAGACACTCAGCTAAGTCACTCGTAGGTTTCTAACCTACAGAAACTATGTGAAATAATACATGTTTATTGTTTTAAGCAGCCAAGGTTTGGGGTAATTTGTGATGGAGCAATAGATAACAAAGACCCTTTCAAAGTGAGATTAATTGATTCTCTCATTCTCATACCACACTGGTAATAGCTGCCTTGTGAAATATTCTTACTGGAAGCCATGGGAAGTTTTAAACCTCTCTGGATTCCTGCACATTGCTTGCATTAATTAATACATATACATGTGTGTATTCATATATATAAAGTTAATGCATTTTTTCTAAACATTTTTTGAAATTCATTTTCCATTTTAAAGACAATATATGCTTATTAAAGAAGATGTGAGGAAACGTTAAAAAAAATTACTGATAGTTCTAACACCCAAAGACATCTATAGTTAGCACATTTGAGTGTACTTCCCCATGTTTTCTTTCAGGGTGTTTAAAAAAGTAGTTGTGATCATGTGCTGTATAACCATATTTTCACCAAGTCAAATCCACTTCCTTAAATAACAGAGCCCAATAATGTGCTTTGCTCATCTTTGTCATTCAGCTCCCTGCTCCGAGTGACAGGTTCTCAGAGAAATCAGATGCAACTATGTCCTGAGCGTGCAGATGGCTCATGAGGGTGTCGTGTGTTTGGAGCCAGGCCCTGGCAGGGAGTGACCAGTGCCGGGGATGCCAGACACATGGAAGATGATTTACATCAACAGGCAGTTCCCTCTGTGCATATTCTTTTTATTTTCAGTACTGACATGTGTGTGAAGGGCCAACCCCTGTCCCCCACTAACTTATATTTATATCCACAAATTTCTTAAGGAAATCAACACTTCCTTATTCTCTGCTCTTTGTATAAGGCTGCAATGCTGGCAAAGTGTAGGCATCAGGACCCTCTCCAAGGCCCTGAGAAGGGTTCTATAAAATGTTCAGAGGGTCATACGTTTTTGTAAAATTTGCAAAAATAAAAAAACTTGAATCACAATAGGTTAAGACTGCTACATCTTTCCACTCTGCCCCACCCTCCAACCCAACACACATACACTTTCCTTTATGCAGGGTGGTGCTGAGTGGTCATGTGAGGGCATTTTATTGGTATAATTTTTTTTTTTTTTAAACAGAGCCTGAAAAATTGTGTCAGTTCCAGGACCTAAAAACCTGGATATACCTCTTCGTCTCTGAATTGCAAATATATAGGTAATATATTTTTAATATAAATAGATATCTGTGTGTATTTTTATATATATTTTAACAGTTTTTTAATTCTTTGTACAGTGAACATAATTTATTTATTATTTGTTAGCCTTATTTGTTAAGTCAGAGGAAATTTCAGAGCCGTGAGGGTTACAGAATGAGGGATTTCTAATGAGTTCAATGTTCTAAGTGGTTTTATGTGATTCCCAGGGTTGTTTAATCAGAATTCATAGGTTCTCAAGAGGCGCTCCTCCCTGTGTTCACAAAACCCCACTTACTGACTCTGTAGATACTTTTTGCAGAAAATGGCTGCCTCTTCAGTTGTCCACTGTGACCCTTCAACTAGGGAAGAACCAAATAGATTTAACCTACTCAACTCGACACTTTTGAACAAAAAAGAATGCAGAATATATAGCACCAACCAGGTGAGAGTTCAACTCTATAAAAAAAAGTGTGCTGCTCCCTGAATGTTTATTCACTTTACTTGTTGATAGAGGAATTTATCCTTCTTTTAAAAAAACTTATGAAATTTTAAAATTAAATCAATGCCTGCTGTAGCAACCAGGAAAATATGCTCTTCAGATGTCCCTTTAAGAGGACCTGCGGCCGGATGCGGTGGCTCACGCCTGTAATCCCAGCACTTTGGGAGGCTGAGGCAGGCGGATCACGAGGTCAAGAGAGCGAGACCATCCTGGCTAACACTGTGAAACCCTGTTTCTATTAAAAATACAAAAAAAAAAAAAAAAAAAAAAAAAGCCGGGCATGGTGGTGGTGCCTGTAGTCCCAGCTACTCGAGAGGCTGAGGCAGGAGAATGGTGTGAACCTGGGAGGCGGAACTTGCAGGAACTGAGATCGTGCCACTGCACTCCAGCCTGGGCGACAGAGCGAGACTCTGTCTCAAACAAAAACAAAAACAAAAACAAAAACCTGCTGTGGGGCACATAGCAGAATGATGCCCCTAGCTGCCACATCTTTGGATCTACTGCGACATTCATGCTGAGCCATAGCCCTCTGGGCTGCTCCCAGCCAGTGACTGAACACTGCAGTGGTGCTAGGGTGCAAGCACAGGCCCATCCCGCCTGACACAGAACTCTGCTAATGGGCAACTTTTGCTTAGACAGTCCCTATCAGCCTGGCAAGCCTTTCTCAGAACTGCTCTGGGTTCCCAGGCTATTCCTATCCAGCCTTTCCTTGCCTCTCTCTCTTCACAGGTGGCAGACCTGATCTCAATCCCAGCTCTCTCCCTGTCTACTCCTGCTTCCTGCTTCCTTTATCCTTCACAGGCTAAGCATTAAACATCAAGTAAGTAAACATCAAGTCCCATCTAAGCATGTACTTCTCTGAGCATCTGAACTGACATACATACTTCCTGCTAAAAATGAGCAAATCTGGAAGGGCTTACACGAAGAAGCAACAGTTCCTCCCCTCATTCTGTCCTTCCCCGCATTTCCTCACATGAGGAAACACTTTCAACAGTTTCTCTTATAGCTCTTTGGCAGTTACTTCCATACTCCTAAAATAATAAGTTTATGCCATGTTTATTATTTATTTGATATATATTTTAGATATTTGTTATATACATATAAATATATGTAATATGTTTGTTTCCATAATATGTTTATGCCATATCTTTCTTTTCTTTTTTAACCATTGAAGTATAATGGACACACAATAAACTGTTTATATTTAATATGAGCAGTCTGATGAATTTTGACATTTATATATGCCACAATCAAGGTATTAAAAAGGGCAAGGGAAAACTTTCAGGGGTGAGAGCACATTCATCACCCCTGAAAGTTTCCTCATGCTCCTTTTAATACCCCCTACCACCTCTCTCCATACTCTCTGATCTGTTTTCTGTCACTATAGGTTAGTTTTCATTTTTCTAGAATTTTAAATAAATGGAACCTTATAGTATGTGCTATTTTTTCCTGACTTCTTTCACTCGGCATAATTAATTTGAGATTCAACCATGTAGTTGCATGTACCTAATTCATTCTTTCTTGTTACTAAGTAACATATCTCATTGTATAAATACAGCATGATTTGTTTATTCATTCATCTTTTGGTGGACATTTGGGTTGTTTCCAGTATGGGACTATCACAAATAAAGTTGCTATGAACATTTTTACACAAGTGTTTGTATAGATTTACATTTTCTTTTCTCTTTCCTTTCTCAATGATCAATGTACTTTATCATGGGGTATCCAAAGTCTTGAGTGCCATTGTTTCATATATTTTATCTGGTATTTTAGTTGTTTCAGGCTGTATGGTAAATCTAATCCTTCTTACTCCACTCAACTGGAAGTGGAATTATCACATATCTCTTTAGCTAATTGTAATCTCCCTTTGAGTGATCCAATACCACTTCATGTGTAGTGTATGAACCCCCAGTATACCTGTTTTTTCCCTCCTAGCCTTTGTGCTATGGTTGCCATATATTTTGCTTTTACTTGTTAAAAACTCTTAAATACATTATTATTACTTTCCTGTTTCTTTAGTCAACAAGTTTAGACATTATCTGCTGATTTCCATAATGTTGGCTATGGATTTAACTCACTTGTCTTTCATCTTCCAAATCTGGCCTTTCTTTTCTCCACTTCCCCATAAATTGCCACTAGTTTTAGATGTTTTCTGCTATTAACAGTTACCTTTGTAACTACCAAAAAATACACTCACATCCTTACTTCTAATTCCATCAACCATTTGACAGTACCTCTTAATTCTTTGATTTGTGAGGTGAAAGTATGAAAGCTCTTACCCTTTCCTTCATTTCTTGATTCCTCCTAATCTCAACCAAATGCTTAATTTTAACTTATGTTGTCAAGAAAAAAGAAAACAAAAAACGTGAACCTCATTCTGCAACTACCCGTAAGTCTTCCTTTTTAGGCTGACCCTGTGGGTTGATTCTAAGAGTTGAAAATTGATCAGCAGTGATTATAATGTTATGACTATGGAAAGATTGTTCACTGCTTAGCTGCATAAGACACTCTGATTTTATGTCTTTTTTTTTTCATAGCTTTGTGATTGTCTTGGAATTTCTAATTATTTCCTCCTCTCCATCCCCATCTTTTGCATTGCTGTGATTTTTTTTTACAACTTGATATTCCAATTTCTTAAAGATAGTATCAAATATGTGGATTACTTCAGCTCATATACATTTTTTCCCCAGGTACCTGCCTTTCAAAGCCCTTGTCCCACCAGCTCCAAACTGAACTTTTCTTCTCTAGATTTATTGAAAAACTAAAACTGAAGAGACAATTAAACCATGTCTTCCTTCCATTTTTCTCCTGTTTGGCTTTTTTCTTCAACTCCATATTTTTCTCTTTTTTGGTTTACTCTCTTGTTTTATTGGAACACATCCTTGAATCACTTCTTTAAGAAGGGTATATGAGAGGTAAATTTACTGAGTCCTTCCACGACTTAGAATAATTTTATTCTACTCTCCAATTATATTGATAATTTGATTGAATGTTGATTTTTTCATTTAAAATCATTTTTCCTCAGAACTTTGAAGGTAATGTTTCATTGTCTTCTAGAATTCAGTATTGCTGAGAAATTAGATGACAATCTGGTTTTTTGGAAAATAAGGCAATTTGTTTTTTTCACTTCGAATTTTTTTTGGATAAAAAATCTTGATATTCTTAAATTTCACCATTCTAGGTCATTTTTTCTTTCATTTTGTGTAGTATTCTACTATTTTTTTCTCCTTTTCTTCTTCAGTCTAGAGACTCATGTCTTTCAGCTCTGATAAATTCCCTTTTAAAAATTTGTTTGTATTCTTTCATTTTGTTTGTTCTTTTTGGACCATCTATTCACTGAACATTAGCCTCCTGGATTTGTACATTACAATTTAGCCTTTCTTTCGCATTTTTAATCTATTTGTATTTTCTACTTTCTTGGAGATTTCCTTGATTTTATCTTTCAATCAATTTATTAAAACTTTGCTTAAATCACTATACTTTTAATTTCTAAGAGGTCTTTCTTATTTTGGGTCATTCCTTTTTTATAGTATCCAGTTCTTGAATTACAATCTTAATATTTTAAAAATTCTATCACAGATAATTCTGATAGTTAAAATATCATTTTCTAGTGTGTATTCTTAAAATGTGCAAATTTGTGCATATCTTGCATGGGTAATGAGTGTGGATATGTCCATGGACATACATTTCTCAAGGGTTGGTATTTTAAAAATCTACTAGGAGATGTTATTTTTCCCTTTAGTAGAATGCAACTTTCTTCAGTGTAAGTTGAATTTTCAAAATATGGAGTTCACATGTTCAGAGTATGTACTTTCTCACTGACCTAGACCAGCTGCTGCATTGAATTTGCTTTAGAGAAATTTGTTTTTCTTCTTTCAAAAATTTGGGAGTTCTTTTCTTTTTTATTGTATGTTTATATCTCACATGTCAGTTGATGATCTGAAGCCAAGGGACCAATACTGGGTAATGTATGACCAGAACCAGATGAGAATACTTAGTAGCTGGGACAGAAACTCTTACAAGTGTTTAGAAACTGATGTCCTCTCAGAGTCATCCTGGAATGTAGATGCAGTGGGAGGGCTGGGGAGAAAGGTCATTAATCTGGAAATTGACCCTTTCAGCATCTGCCTTCCTCCAGATATACTAGTTGGGTGATCTAATTGCATGGTTGTTCAGAGTCTTAAAAGTATATGCAAATTGATAAACTGTGCACCAAAATAGTAGCCATGCTTATTTGTGGGTTTCAGGATATGGGGTGTTACCTTTCCTTTAAAAATATATATATATGCAGCCGGGCACAGTGGCTTATGCCTGTAATCCCAGCACTTTGGGAGGCCAAGGTGGGTGGATCGCGAGGTCAGGAGTTCGGGACCAGCCTGGCCAACAAAGTGAAACCCCGTCTCTACTAAAAATACAAAAAATTAGCCGAGCGTGGTGGTGGGAGTCTGTAATCTCAGCTACTCAGGAGGCTGAGGCAAGAGAATCTCTTGAACCTGGGAGGCAGAGGTTGCAGTGAGCCAAGATCGCGCCATTGCACTCGAGCCTGGATGACAGTGCAAGACCCCATCGCAAAAACAAAAACAAAAAAAATTCCTTATTTCTAAATTTACTACAATGAACATAACTTATGTAATAAGAAAATAATTTATTTTTAAAGTGTATATATGAAGTTTTCTTCTGAATCTCCATTTACTATGTTGAAAGCAGCAAAAAAAAAAAAAAAAAAAGCAAAAAAATATATTTTAACTCTAGAGCTAATGACTATAGCTGAGATGAAAAGACTAAAATCCTTCAATGGAGAGGGCCAAGAATGTGATAGATAAAGGGGAAGGAGAGTAGGTAAAAATATTGGTGGGGAAGATATAGAGAAGGAGGTGGGAGCAGAGAAGAGGCCTCAGGTATATACTCTTCTGCCCTCAATGCTCACAAATGATGGAATCATGGCTTTGGATATAGTCTGGATTTGCAGATGGCATATAATTGAAATTGGACATCTGAATTTTCAGTATTACTGTGGTGGAAACTCATGAGGTAGGTTTCTGCCCTAGTATAATAATTCAGAAATAAGTTACACATGTGGTTGGATGGTATGTGCATCACTGACTGCCCATTTAAACAGGCAATATTCAGATCACCCATACCACCCAGGCAGCCTCTGCTTTGAAGAGGGCTTTTGAGAGAAGGCTGGCTTCTCCCTACTGAGGATCTATTCATTTGTAAAATCAACAAATGCAATGGGACCTGCACTGAGATTTTTACTCAGAGCCCAGAGTTTAAAATGCTGTCAGGATTGAACGGAATGTAAAAACCACATCACCACAGAATTGCATTAATGAATGATCTGGAAGATGGACTGAAAGTAAAATTTTGATGTATTCTCAAGAGAATGAGAGCAAAACATTGGAATACAAAACTGACTTTTGTATTCTCTCTTTGTTAAAAGGAGGATAAATGTTATCCATTAGAAAGAGTCCATTCTTTTTGGGAATCCCTATAATTCAGGAATTTGCATCCATGGGCATTATTGAGAAATGCCAGTGTTTAGAAATCTTGTGCCTTGAATGGCTTGTTGGGGTATATTTTAGTATGTTTGAGTCACACAACCACCAACTGGCCTAAGAGACTTATTTTAAAATTCTAAGCCTGGAGTATCTAAGAAGACTTTGAAACCAACCCCTAACTTTAAGAGAGGTCAAATTTAAGAACTGCAAAATCAAACTACAATCTTATATTGTATAACTGACTTAATGATTATTGCTCAGAGTGAATTAACAATACCTAACAATAAATCAAAGGACAAACACTAACTGTGATATGTCTCTCAATATACAACATACCTGTCAAGTTGAGTCATTTTCAAGCTTATGATGAGTGCAATGACTTGTTATGTCTTGTCATACGTTTTTTAAAAAATATATTGTCAGTGTCAGGTACTGTGGCTTCTTTTGTTTTTCTGTATTCTGAGAGCAAGGGTTGCAAACCTCCCACTCTCCAGCCACTCCCCCAAAACAAACAAATATACTCAAACAGCGTAATTTTTATTGGCTTATTCTTAAGGGCGATATCTTAACATCTTGGTATAACAAGAGTTTCAGAAACAGAATAACACCAGCTAATGTGTTTGTGTGCTTGCAGCATGCCAGACAGTCTTCTAAACACTTTACTTTTATTAATTTATTTAATCCTCACAGCAACCTGATTAGATAATATGGTCATTATGGATTGAATTATGTCCCTCCCCACACACAAAAAAAGATATGCTGGAGTCCTAACCCCTCAATACCTCAGAATATGACCTATTTGGACATAGAGCTTTTACAAGGGTAATCAAGTTAAAATGAGGTCACTAGGGTAGATCAGGCACATGTAGACGGAAGATGACCAGAAGAGATACTGAGAGAAGATGCCATCTACAAGCAAAGGAAAAAGGTCTAGAACAGATTCTTCCTTCATAGCCCCCAGAAGGAACTGACCCTACCTACACCTTAATTCAGATTTCTAGCCTCCAGAACTGTGAGATAAACTTCTGTGAAGTCATCTAGTTTATGATATTGTGTTACAGTGGCTCTTATAAACTAACATAATTGTACTATTATTATTGTCCCCATTTAAAAGTTGAGGAAACTGAGGGCAGAAAGGTTTAAGTAACAAGACTGAAGTTTGGCCTGGCATGGTGGCTCACACTGGTAATCCCAGCACTTTGGGAGGCTGAGGGAGGTGGATAACCTGTCACCTGTGGTCGGGAGTTTGAGACCAGCCTGGCCAACATAGTGAAACCCGATCTCTACAAAAATAGAAAAAAAATAGCCGGGTGTGGTGGCCAGCACATGTAATCCCGGTTACTCAGGAGTCTGAGGAACAAGAATTGCTTGAACCCCGGAGGCGGAGGTTTCAGTGAGCTGAGATCGCGCCACTGAACTCCAGCCTGGACGACAGAGCAAGACTGTCTCAAAAAACAAAACAAACAAACAAAAGACCGAAGTTTATGGCTAGTAAATGGGATGAAAACTCAGTCTGCTTCCAAATTCTGTCTTCCTAAATGGCTAAGGTATTTGACCTCTCTAAATTCAATTATCGTAGATACTGCTCTTGGTTCCAACTCTCCCTGCCAACCTCTTTCCACCCAGTGCAGGGCACAGTTATGATGAACCATTGATTAAAGTGTACCCGAAATGAAACAAAACAAAACAACAACAAAATAACATAACAACAACAACAAAACATCTAATACATATATTGAGTCCTAGTATCAGGCACTTATTATGATCAGGAACTGATAATATAAAGATAATATTATTCTGGTCTCTGTCCAAGACCTCACACCTTAGAAGGGGAACATGCTCTTTACTTAGGGTGAGGGAGCCCCACAGGGGTGCATAGCAGAGATATGAGTCAGTTTCACCTAGGAAGAGGCAAAGACCTCTATGGAAAATACCCCATGTAGGAGATAACCTTTGAGTTGGGCCTTGATAAGTGGAAAGAATTTGATGGATGGCTAACATAGAGAAACATTTGGAAATAGTTTCATTTTGGTGAATGTAGTTGGATATGTAGGGTTAGTAGCTCTAATTTTAAGAATATATGAATGAAAAAGCAACATTGGAGCTCTAGGCAATTGCTTGGCAAGGCTACTTTTATCAAATGAGAGAAGAGCTGCAGACAGTAGATAGTTTCTACTTTTCACAGTTATACTCCAAAGGCCATTAGCTTAAAGTTTAATAAACCTGCATGACCTAATGGAAGAAAGACTTGGGAACCTTAATTGGATTTTTCAGGGGCAGTTGAATCTGTACCAGTTGAGACTGGGACCAGTAAGGGAGGCTGATTAAAGTCTCAGGGTCAGGGTAATACTGAAGCTGGAATGTAGTCTGGAATATAGTTTGACCTTCATGGTATTGGCTAACACCGAATGAATAGCTTCCTCATAATATTAAAAATTTCTGTCTTCTCTTAAAAATATAAATCAAAAGATCTGGCAATACTGGGCTTGCATTTCTATAGGGGCTTCCTTTGTGTATTAGTCCAGGCAGGCTATCCTGTGTTGTCCTAACAACACACCCAAACCTGTAATAAATCATCAGAGGAATACATTGTTTTTTATTCATGTCAAAATCCATGTGTTAATGTAATTTCGGTAGCTTTTCTTTGAGTGATGACCCAGGAACCTAGACTTCTAATCTGTAGCTTTGCTCTATTCGTCACATGGCTCCCAGGATCTCCTAGGGTATCTTTTTCACTTCAGTAGGGGGAAAAGAAAGAGTGAATAATTGAGTGGGAGATTTTTCACGGACCAGGCCTGGATGGAGCACTCATTCCTACTATATACATTCCGTTGGCCGGAACTCAGTCACATGGTCCTAACTAATTATAAGGAAAGCTGGGAACTATACTCTAGCAGGAAGAAGAGGAAATAGAGTTTGTTAAGCACATAGCAACCACATATGTACTCTGCAGCTCACCATAGCTCCTACTCAGACTTCTTCACTAATTTATCTACCTAGCTTCTGTAGGCATTTGAGTTTGCAATCCCCAGTTTAGGTATTGAGAGTTGCAGTAGAAATTACTCAGATTTGGAGTTAGACAGACCTGTTTGAAAATTGGTTGGCCACAGTATTGCTTAAGATAATAGTGCCTTAAGAGAGACCAAAACATAGTTGCTTAAATGAGATAAAAGAAATACTCCCCCACATAGAAGTCCAAGTTGATAGTGATTCTAGAATGGAAAGGAGCCCTACCTCTGAGGTCATTCAGAAATACAAATTCCTTCTATCTTGATGGTCTGCCACCCCTAAAGTGTGATCCTGGTCCGTGTGATTGGACCAGGTGGTTTACCTTCAACACTAATGGGAAGAAGGAAACAGGAACTGGAGGGCATGACCTGGAAGTTAATCACATCCTGTCCTTCTGTTCACATTCCATTAACCAAAATACAGTCACCTGTCCCACAAAGCTGCAAGGAGATCTGAAAAATGTGACCATTTGCTGGGTAGGCATGCACTAAGCTATAATTTGGAAAATTCAGTTACTAAGAGAAGAATGAGGGAAAACTATAAATAGGCCACAGCCACGTACTATTTGTGTGGCCTTGAAAAATAATAAAAATAAGCAGAGGTTCAGTTTTCTTATATAACAAGAGATCCGAAGGTGGGTTTTTGTTTATCAGGCTAACGATGTTAGGGAAAATATGATCACTGAATTTTCTTTTGGCTTTTCTCTCATGATTCCAAGATAGTTGTTCAAGTTTCAATCATCACATCCAAACTCAAGTAAAGAGGAAGATGAAAGATGTACCAGTTGCATCTTTCACATTTATCAGGAAAAGCAAACATCTTCCCAAACTCCCAGGCATTCAGTGAGTGATAAATACATATTATCTCAAGAGAGTTACTTATTTATTCTTTTTTTGTTTTCTTTTTAGTTAACATGTAATTTCACATATTTATGGGCTAGAGAGTGATGTTTCAATACGTGTATACAATATGTAATGATCAAATTATACTGATTAGCATGTCTATTTTTAATCATTCTGAACCTCAGTTTTCCCATCCATTATATGGGATGCTAAGATCTATCTCATGGAATTGTTGTGAGAGTCAATGAAATAATATTGTTGTCTAGAACACTGCCTAACATATGATAGATGCTCAGTGAAGGGAATAACTTATTATTTGAGACAGTGAACCTTGACAGTTCTGTGTTTGAATCCACATGACTTTGATTAAGTTGCTTACCTTCTTTGAATCTGTTTCCTCATCTTGAAAGATGGGGATAATTTTATCTTCTTTTTACAGAGCTGTTGTGAAGATTAAGTGGAATTACATATATTAAGCATCCGGCTTATAGGAGCAACTCTTTTAAAGGTTAAGCAGGAGCCACCCTGAATTTACTTGGGGTGAGAGAACAGGAGATGCTGGGTATACGTTGCTGAGATAGCTTCTCCCAGCACACTCCCAGAAGAATGGGGCTGTGTAAACATGATGAACACAGCAAAACACCAATAGGGAGGGATGATGGGAAAGCCAAACACAGGTCAGGTCAGTAAGGGAAGCACAAGTCCAGGGGCCAGTTCAGTCTTCTACCTGAAGCAGAGACAGCACCAGGCGAGTTTCAACAGGGCTCTGGTTACCTTCCCAGGTGGAAGATCAGGCCCTTCTCACTTGTACAGAAGT
>NW_012101255.1:3173638-3174465 GCF_000951045.1 Mandrillus leucophaeus
AAAAAAAAAAAAAAAATCAGACGGGCGTGGTGGTTGGTGCCTGTAGTCCCAACTACTCGGGAGGCTGAGGCCAGAGAATCGCTTGAACCCAGGAGGCGGAGGTTGCAGTGAGCCGAGATTGCGCCACTGTACTCCAGCCTGGGCAACGGAGTGAGACTCTGTCTCAAAAAAAATAAAGAATAAAAAAAGACAGGAGAAAGTAGTCTTCTGGAGTGTTCTTGGGTGGGTGGGAGGTGAGGTGGAGAAAAAGGATACATGGTATTATGAGACTATATCTTTGTTCTAATGACTAGTATTCTGATGGAGAAATGAATAGCTCAATCCCCAAACTAGTGTCAGTGCTATAAATTTCCCTAGAATCAAGAATTCATTTTCGATCTAAATTAAAATTTATTTATTTTTTTTCCCAAACATGTTCCCCAAACACCAACAGTTGACTATTCTGTGGTGGTGAAGGGATAGAAGGAGAGGCAGAAGAGGCAGTGGAGAGGCAGTTTGTTATGCTGGTATAGTCTAGGAATCCAGAAATCAAAGACTTTTCTGGTTATACCTCTATTATAGTTAATTCTTTTGGATTCTTAGAAGGATTAAGATAATCTATATGAAAAGGTTTCTTTATCAAACTCACCTTGTTAATCTACTTGCTGGAGGGAATCCATAGTCTCATTAAAAGTTAATAAGTTCTTAGGCTAAAAATTGGAGTGTGTGTAACATATTTGTAACATTTAGCAGAACCGGCCGGGCTCGGTGGCTCAAGCCTGTAATCCCAGCACTTTGGGAGGCCGAGACGGGCGGATCACGAGGTCAGGAGATCGAGACCATCCTGG
>NW_012101255.1:3176235-3178221 GCF_000951045.1 Mandrillus leucophaeus
ATACAGAGTCTCACTCTGTTGCCCAGGCTGGAGAGCAGTGGTACACTCTCAGCTTACTGCAACCTCCACCTCCCAGTTTTAAGTGATTCTCCTGCCTCAGCATCCTGAGTAGCTGGGATTACAGGCATAAGCCACCAGGCCCAGCTAATTTTTGTATTTTTAGTAGACACAAGGTTTCACAATGTTGGCCAGGCTGGTCTCGAACTCCTGACCTCAAGTGAACCATCCACCTCAGTCTCCCAAAGTGCTGGGGTTACAGGTGTAAGCCACCACGCCCAGCCGCCCCCACCTTTTTTAAAGAGTAAGCTGAGTGGCTCCTTTTGTGGCAAACAGCATGAAGATCATACAGCTTTTGGGGAAGACTCTACCATATCCCAGAATGACTTCTGCAAAGACACAGAGCTTGTGCTCAGTTATTTAGAGAAGGGCCAAGAAGAATTGAGAAGAGGTGTTCTGAGGTGGCTGACAATTTGCTTCTGTTCTCCCAGCTTGGATTACAGAGATTTTAGTTCTCTCTCCCAGGGCTGAAGGATGGTAGCTCCAGCTGTAAGTGGAAAGTTGCTCTAAAAGCCAAGATTGTTAATATAGTAGAATATTCAATAGTGTTCAGCAGCTTCATTTGACTTTGCTGGAAAAAAGGTTTATGAACAAGGTCAGGAATTCATCAAATGCCCTAGCAAGCCTTAGGCAGAAAAGGACTTAGCATTTAGAACTCTGGTTCCCAGCTGCTTGCTGAGTTCTCCTTTTCTATGAGCATGAACTGGTAATTAAAGACCCCAAATTGCTGAAAGTTAAGTGAGTAAAGAGTTTCGTGCCCATCTCCGTGGAGCTAGATGAAACTGCTCCCTTCTCCTCTTGTACCTGGACACCAAGGTCGTGAACAGGCTGCATCAAGTCCCAGGGAAAGAGAGGAAATGAGTTATTTCACATTGTGTGCCCTGGTTTTTTAAAGCACTGAATTCACCTCTGCCTTCCTTGCCCACAATTCCCACTTCTCCCCAACAACCATACAATAAAGCAGTAGATCTGAGAGCTTATGAAATCTTGCCTTAAAGTGCTCTTCACAAGGAATATTCTTTGAGTTAGTTCATGGGAGTAGGAAGGAAAAAAGTCCTCTCCCTCTGCTTGGACAGATTAAAGATGGGAAAGGCGGGAATGCCTCCATCGATGTCTGGTAGGGAGGAACATCACAGGAAGAAGTAATACTATGTTGATTGTGTTTGAAGTGGGAGAACCTGGTATTTTCTGAAGCGCCACCATTTCAAACAGTGTTCTCATGACCCTCTGATGGTGTTTAAAAGGAGTTGAGGGGATAGAAGCTGGTTTGCAAAAGGAATACCAGGTGTCTGAATGATCTGCCCCTTTGAAATGTCTGGAATTTTCCTCTTCAAAGAACTGCTAAGTGGAATCTGGCTTTCAGATACTCTGAAAACGTCTCCAGACTTCAACAACTTTCCCGGATTGTGTGGAGAGCACTTATGTACTTACAAAAATAATAATCTGTAATATCTATTGTACTTGGTGTCTGTTTTGGGTAAATTCTCAGCCATGAAAAGTACAAGCCATGATCTGTGGAGAAGGGAATTGGTTGTGTCTCTTTCTTGATCAAGGATGAGGAGTACAGGTGGAAGGGGTGTTCTTAACAGGGAAAGAAATGAACTCATGCACATGCTGCAATTGAGAACCAAGAGATTTCCTGACGTGCTGTTGTGTGACTTAGGATGAAATGTGCTTGTAGTGGAAATTAAAAAAGATCACCCCTGTAATCCCAGCACTTTGGGAGGCCAAGGAGGGTGGATCACGAGGTCAGGAGATTGAGACCATCCTGGCTAACACAGTGAAACCCTGTCTCTACTAAAAAAAAAAAAAAAAATCAGACGGGCGTGGTGGTGGGTGCCTGTAGTCCCAACTACTCGGGAGGCTGAGGCCAGAGAATCGCTTGAACCCAGGAGGCGGAGGTTGCAGTGAGCCGAGATTGCGCCACTG
>NW_012101255.1:3179045-3214438 GCF_000951045.1 Mandrillus leucophaeus
AAAAAAAAAAAAAAAAAAAAAACATTTAGCAGAACTATGTGGGAGGTTAGAATGCTGTAACCATACTGATTCTTTAAAAATAAAATGATTTACATGCCAAGTTGATATAAAAAGCATTCCTCTGCATGAATAAAAAAATAAACATGTAGTATTCTATGTAAGAAGCTGTGTAAATGTTTGGTAAATAATTTTTTTCACTGAGGATAGAATCATCAATGTATACATTTTCCATTGAAATCCAAGCCATTTTATTTGGAGGTGAGTTTTGAAAAATTATACAAATTTATATAATTGCCAGTTTATACTTAGAAATAATAAAAAGGAATATTAAATTGCTTGTATGTGTTAATTATAGCTATAGTCAGTGACCATAGTTTTAAAATCAAAAGTAGGGCACATAGTTTGCCAAATAGTCTTATACAATCATTAATTTTGAATGCATTGCTTGAATGTCTACTGTGTGCCAGATACTGTATTAGTTTCTGAGCATACGACAATGAACTAGAGTCACACGTGGTGATCACAGAGCAGAATATTTCTAATTGAACTGCCTCAGAAAATGTAGGTTGAATGATTGCTATAGTTATAAATCATGCCTAGTTGCATATTATTACATCTTTTCATTGAATTTAATGAGTAATTTATTTCATGTGACAAAAAGTCACTATTTGTACATAAATTTCCACACAAGGTATAAAATAGAGTACATAGGCTGTCGTTTATGGGCTTTTGTTAGTGCAAAGTCCCTGAAGCCTACAATTTAGAAGTAGTTTACATTCCAGAAGTTTGTTTACAAGTCACTTGTTCAATGGTTGGTTTCCAAAGCCGATCAGCAAAAAACCTATTTAACCTATAAAGCAGCTGAAACCAAGCACTTGTCTTATAATTAAAACTAACCACTAGGTTTAGCAATGTTTCTAAGGTTGAGGGCATTTAAAGTTCAATTTCAGGTTCTATCCACAAGCACATTTTTCCTGGAAGCAGTATGGAAATGCAAGTGGGAACATTTCCCTAATTCCAAGATAATCAAGGGAGCTACCACCTAAGCAGGGGCGGGTCCAGGCTTTGAGGTGGCCTGAAGATTAGACAACTTGGGGGCCCTCTTTAAGAAGAATAATACAAAATTAGATATGAGACCTTGGAAAGGGCCCGTGCCAGCTAGGACACCCGAAGTTTAAGCTTCACTGGTATCCTTGGTAAATCTGCCTCTTTAGCTATGGCAGGGTCAGGCCAGGAGTAACAATGGATAGATGGGTGGGAGATTTGTCAGAGGAAGTTGAAGCTCTGTGGGGAGCAGTTAAAGGACTAAGAGAGATAGACTCTAGGCCCCTAACATAGCCAATGTAGAGGGATGGGACATTCAACAACTATGATTGTTCCCATGTCAGAGATGGTGTTACCCTGACCTTTAACGGTCAGAGTCAAGGGCATGTTGTTGGAGGGACAGGACCTTTGGGGTGGCAGGATGGGGCCATATGTGGGACATTAACAGGATTGGTGAAAGGATGGGTGAGACTGCTTCAAAGTGAAAAGTAAAGGGATGGGGATGGGGACAGATTCTATAGCTGAGGTGGGATGGGACGTAGGGTTTAGGTTAGCTCCACATTGCTGTGATTAGCAGGTAGAAGGATCAGGCCGGCATTAGAAAAGGGGATTGTGAGGGAACAAGGGAGGTGCATTCTCACCTGCAGCAGATGGAGGAAAGAGGCCACAGGTACAGGGGTGGTAAGAAGGGGTGGAGTCCCCTTGAGTTCAGAAAGGCATGATGTAAGGGACCATGAATAAGTCAGAAGCCATGAGTGAGACACAGCCTGTAATTATGAAGAAGGATAACACTCACCAGGCCAGAGTGTGATTTGGATGCATATGAATTGAGAAAACCCAATCATTTCAGATGAATTAGAACAATGTGTTAGCAAACCCCACAGGAACCTATAATCTGTAGCAGTTAGGCTTAGGATAAATTCTAGTGAGCACTCTGTGGTGACAAGAGATAAGCCCATGACCTTTAAATAAAGGCCACTGGCTTGGTTGAGAATAATTGTCTTTCCTGAGGAACAAGTGAAATGAGATTTTGATTTCTTACACCAGAAGAGCTTGAGACAAAGCGAGTTAAGAAATGGTAGAGTCTGCGCATGAGCACCACACAGTCATTTTCCCCTAAAACCTGTGTCTGAGAGAGACTCTGAATATGAGCCTTCTCTGATAGCTCAGCTTGGGTGACTTCTGTGGCCCCAGGCAGCTTCGGCAACTCTGGCCCCAGGAGTTTGATCAGAGAGATTTCCACAATTAATGCTCGAAGTGTTCTTGTTTTGAAAAGAATGCAGTGGCCATTATGCCTATGCATGTATCCACAAATACTGTCCTTTTAAAAGGTCTCTGTAGCATTAAGCAAAGATAAAGAATGGTAGTTATGAAATATAGGGGCGGGGTGCAAAAAACTAATGTAAAGCTAGTATGTTAGGAGTTCTGCAATGTGAATCTAAGATAAGATGTTATGTGAAAAAGTACTGAGCTGTTTTTCTTTCTCATGGAGAAGGGTGTTTCAAAGCAAGAAACAGAAAATGTGAAGTATATCCGTCAGGCCCTCTGGCCAGAAAAACAAGTCATTCCAGGTTTTTCTGATGGGAAATTTGACATAAATAATTGATTACCTGTGAAATAGAAGAGAAGAGAAGCCAAACATGAAATGCAGAGAGAATTCCAGAGATTAGCAACCTTCTCTTACTTTAAGCCCGGAAGAACAATAGCAGGAAGTGGCATTATCAGAGCCCAGGGCCATTCTTTGGGGACTAGAACCATAGTAGAGACTTTCCAGTTGGAGCTGAGACCACAGAGGGGACACTACTGGTGCTTGAAATACCACAGGGAACATGGAGAGAAACATACCCTGGCTTCTTTCTTCCTTTTACCCCTCATTCTAGTGCTCATGCCTTCCATTGGCTATAGCTAGCTGGACCAGAGGTCCAAGCAACCTGGGAAATGTAGTTTCTTTCCGCCAAAGCAGAGTACTAGATTCCTAAGAGAGCAAATTGCAGGTGGACTGCATAGCACAACAAATTTAAGTTTTGTGTAATGAAGAATGTTGCCAAACTGCCTTGGAATTATTAGCCCTTTATGTGATCAACCCTGTAATAATGTCATAAGGTGATTAGAAAATATTACTGTATTAGTGAAATTCTTGAACTTGACCTTCACTATTTTTGATATAAAAATTTTAATAAATAGGTAATACAGGCACATGAAACAAAATTCAAAATTATGAAAGATAGTGTAATGCCTCCAGCTTTGTTTTGTTTATTTGTTGTTGTTATTTTTGCTTTTTGCTTTGTTTTGTTTTTGCTTAAGATTGCTTTTACTATTTGGGCTCTTTTTAGTTCCCTATGAATTTTAGAATACTTTTTTCGAAATTTGTGAAGAATGATATTAGTAGTTTGATAGGAATAACATTGAATCTATAAATTACTTTGGATGGTATGGCCATTTTTACAATATTTAGATTCTTCTAATCCATGAGTGTGGAATGTTTTTCCATTTATTTGTGTCATCTCTGATTTCTTTCAGCAGTGTATTGTAGCTCTCCTTGTAGGGATATTTCACTTCCTTGGTTAGCTGTATTCCTAGGTATTTTATTTTCTTTGTGGCTGTTGTGAAAGGGATTGTGTTCTTGATTTCACTCTCAGCCTGGATGTTGTTGATGTATAGAAATGCTATGGATTTTTGTACATTGATTTTGTATCCTGCAACTTTACTAAAGTCATTCATCAATTTTATGAGCCTTTGGCAGAGTCTTTAGGATTTTCTAGGAATAGTATCATATCATCAGTGAAGAGAGATAGTTTGACTTCTTCCTGTCCTATTCAGATACCTTTTATTTCTTTCTCTTGCCTGATTTCTCTAATAATTCCGGTACTATGCTGAATAGGAGTGGTAAGAATGGGCATCCTTGTCTTGTTCCAGTTGTCAAGGGGAATGGTTCCAGCGTTTGCTTATTTGGTATAATGATGGCTGTGAGTTTTTCATAGATGGCTCTTATAAAGCCACAGTAACCCAACAGCTTGGTACTGGTACAAAAACAGACACAGACCAATGGAACAGAATAGAAAACTCAGAAATAAAGCCACACACCTGCAACCATCTGATCTTCAACAAGGCCAAGAAAAACAAACAATGGGGAAAGGACTCCCTATTCAATAAATGGTGCTGGGATAACTGGCTAGCTACATGCAGAAGATTGAAGCTTGGACCATATCAAAAAATAACTCAAAATGGATTAAAGGTTTAAATGTAAGGCCTCAAACTATAAAAATCCTGGAAAACAACCCAGGAAATACCCTTCTCAACATAGCTTTGGCAAGGAATTTTTGCTAAGTTTCCAAAAGTAGTTGCAACAAAAACAAAAATAGAAAAGTGAGACCTAATTAAACCAAAGAGCTTCTGCTCAGCAAAAGAAACTATCAACAGAGCCAACAGGCAACCTGCATAATAGGAGAAGATATTTGCAAAGTATACATCTGACAAAGACCTAATATCCAGAATCTATGGGGAACTTAAACCAACAAGCAACAAACAAATAACTTCATTGAAAAATGGGCAAAGGACCTGAACAGACACTTCTCAAAAGAAGGCATACATACACCAACAAACATGAAAAAATGCTCAGACTCACTAATCATCAGAGAAATGCAAATCAAAACCACAGTGAAATACCATCTCAATTAGAATGGCTGTTATTAAAAAGTCAAAAACAACAGGTGCTGGAGATGTTGCAGGAAAAGGGAAAGCTTATACACTGCTGGTGGGAATGTAAATTAGTCTAGTCACTGTGAAAAGCAGTCTGGAGATTTCTCAAAGAACTTAAAACAGAGCTACATTTCAACCCAGCAATCCCATTACTGGGTATATACCCAAAAGAAAGTAAATCATTCTACCAAAAAGACACATGCACTCATATGTTCAGCGTTACGCTGTTCACAATAGCAAAGACATGGAATCAACCCAGGTGCCCATCAATGGTAGATTGGATAAAGAAAATGTGATACATATATACCATGGAATACTCTGCAGCCATAAAAAAGAATAAAGTCATGTTCTTTGCAGGAACATGGATGGAGCTGGAGGCCATAACTGTAAGCAAATAAATGCAAAAACAGAAAACTAAATACTGCATGTTCTCACTTATAAGTGAGAACATATGGACATAAGCATTGAGCACACACGGACATAAATATAGGAACAGTAGAGACTGTGGAGTACTAGAGGGCATGGTGAAGTTAAAAAACTACCTATCAAGTACTATGCTCACTACAAGGGTGACAGGATTTGTACTCCAAACCTCAGTATCATGTAATATTCTCATGTAAAAAATCTGCACATATATCCCCATATCTAAAATAAAAGTTGAAATTAAAAATTAAATTAAATTTTTAAAAGTTATGAAAGGATAACTAAAAGTCTTAGCCAGTCCTCACCCTTCCATATAGCTATATCATATCTATATATCCATATCTTAATCTATATCATATCTATATATCCATATCTCAATCTATATCTATCCTTTTTTCTATATACAGAAGACGTATATTTTCTCTTCCACAAGTAATAGCATACCACATGTGCTGCTCTATTGATTCATTTGGGACCTACCAATTTAACTCCAAAGATATTTCTTCTCTGTAGAAATGCAATAGGTGTGCCCACTGGGTCAGACTTGTGCATTTCTATAAATCATCAGGCTTGCAGTCATCCAGTGTTCAACCAGTCAGGCAAAGAATTCTCCTAGGCAGTAATTCAACAGAAGCTTTGTGGATTTGTCAGAATGATTCAAGGGTTTGGAATGACTCACTGGGACTTGGGTTAAGTAATCTCTGCTTAATCACATCACTTGGAGCAAAGGTAAGTTGAAGATTTAAATCCTGGTGGCTCATCTGGACACTGGCAGAGTAATTCTCAGCCCAGCAACAGTGTCAGGGTCAGGAAAACAGCCCCAAATGCCTTGTATTTTTGTATAGCAAGGCAATGTCTGCAAGGGTTAAAAAGAGTATGTGCATATGTCTGTGTTTATGTGTATATATGCACACGTAAAAATACATAAATATATTCACATACATATATTTGTACATACTACACAGGTATGTACACATGGGAAGAAAACAGGTTTGAAAATTTCTCAAGTCTCTGGAGCACAGACACCTTTATAAGCTCAGAAATGATAGAAATAATTACAAAAGTAGGAAAAAGCTGAATTGATAATAAGAACATTAATATGTTCTGCATGTAAAAACACAACAACAACAAAAATACAAAACACTGGGAAAATACTTTTCGTAAGTATGACAGGTAAAGGGATGACATCTTAATTATTTATACATTCATATACAGCTATATAGTGAGTTGACAGTAAGAGCCTCAGCTTTGATGTTAGACTTCCTGTGATGTGAACTTATCTGGGTCCCAGTTTCTCCTTCTGTAAAATGGTTATCATGGTCATACTTTTTGGAGTTTTGTGAGGTTTCAATGTGATATATATGTAAAATAGTTAGAACAGTGCCTGGCACTTGATAAACACTCAATGGGAGTTACCTATTATTGTTATTAGTAAAAGCAAAATTGTTAAATAAATCAAAAAGGACCTGAACAATCAACTGCAGTTGTAGCACAAGGGAAATGTTCAAATTTATAATCTATTCAAGAAATATATTGTTGTACTTTGGCCAGAGTAGTTAAAAAATTAATACCCAATGCTAGTGAAGATGAAGTAAAACTAATACACTTTTTGTGGCAATAAGGTTAAAACTATACTTTTGAAAAGAAAATTGGCAATGTATATTAAGAGTCATGCAATGCTTAAATTCCTGTTTAATTTGATACCTTGGTAATTTATAATTTTCCTTAAAGATATAATCCAAAGAGAGAATACATTATAAACCAATTTTTTTCTGCATTATTTATGAGAAGAGCATAAAGTCCAAAGCAGCTAACATGTGTACCTATAAAATGGTTGATTACATTCTGGTACAATAATTGTATGTATAGGCATCAATAACAGATGATAGTTATTTGCAACAAAATGGCAATTCATATACTGTAGTTATGTAGTTTATATTAAAAATATAAAATTCAAAGTTATAATGACCATATAGCAATATTCTTATTATGTAATTTTGAAATTTTATATATTTTCCTCATACTTAAACTCATATTCAAAGCTTGGCAGGCAATACATGTAAATGAAAATTGTTGTGTTTGGGTGATGCAGTTATGAGTAATCATTTTTCTTTTTTTAATCTTTAAAATTCTTTAAAATTACTTTTAAATTACAAAAGTAATTCATGCTTATTGTTTAAAAAATTGCAAAGGCATATAGAGCAGAAACTAAAAGTCCCTTATGAATCCCCTCTCCCAATTTTCTACCCTCCCATCTCTATTCCAACTCCTCAAATCTCACACTCTTCCTCAGCAATGACCACTTAGAAATATGTCCTCCTAAATCCCTCTCTATGTGTTTACACATACATACATACATCTGCACACTTACCACACGCATTTTTCTTACATTAATGTGATTTCTACTATTCTGCTATTTACCTTTTTTGCTTCATTAGTATATTTTCTTTGGTCTTACTCCTTGTCGGTTCAAATAGAAACATATGATTATTACATTCAAATGTAGGCATACAACGATTTGTTTTATCAACCCATTATTGATGAATTTTTGTGCAGTTTATTTTTTGCTATTGGAAATATTGTTACAATCCTTGTACTCTTTGTTAATATGTGTATTTCTTTAGGACAGGTTTTTAGAATGAAATTCCTGGGCCAAAGATTTACCCATTCAAATTTCTAAGAGTTGCTTCCAAACCACACTGTGAGAAGACTTTATCAATTTTTATCTCCATAAATTTTTTTTAAAGAAAATAGTCAAAACCAGAAGTCCCATGAAACTAACATAAGAGATAAGCAAAAGTGTCTATACCCCATTGATTTCCATACCAGAGGTAGGTAACTTAATTTTCGTTTTACTCTTTCAGTTATCCTAATCAATTTGGCTAACTCATGATTCTACCATACCCCTCATTCCTTTTTTACTTTGACTTTACTTTGACATTCTGGTCAGAATGCTCACTTCTAGGTTTTGTCCTAGAAATGTGTTTGAACTGGTTGGATCAACTTAGTAAATAAAGATGAGTAACTTTGTAAATAAAGCTAATTTCGACACTGTTCCTAGAGCCGCTGGGCATGGTTGTGCTGTTTTGCTCTACAAAGGGGACTCAGGGGCACTGACATGCGATCTGTGCTCCACTCACTAAGCCCTATACCCTGGGTGCAGGCAGGGAGGGCAGAGTCTGCTTGGAGGAAATAATTCCTTTCCAAATTCATGTAAAGAACGGTTTATTGGAGTCTCAGCTGCCCCGATGATTCATAATTAAAATTTTTTTAATTTAACTGATTCTTTACCTCTCAATAAGGTTTGCCATATTAAGAGGATGATGAAAAATTTACAATTAGCCTTAGAATATAAAAGGTAAGTATAGCTCAAACATAGTTATGTCAGAATCTGGCTATGATGAAAAAAAGTTTTGGTGAGCTAAGGAACCCAATGAGAATACACGTCATTAGGAAAAGAACTATAATTGAAAATTCAGAAGCAGTCTAATAATTTCCTTATCATTGACAGATTTTGGAAAATCATAAAATGAACTCATGCGTATACTGCCAAATAATGAAATAGAATCGGGCTAGGATACATCTAGTTTATAACTGTTATAACTGTTGAGTATTGTTCCACTGTTAAATATCTTTTTTTTTTTTTTTTTGGAAAGCCCTAACTGAGATATATTCAAGTAGATATAATTATTGCTGTTCCACAGATGCTAAACAAGATATTTCACGTTATCTGTAATGAGGCATGAAGTAATTACAATTTCAGTGGTGAGCACTTGGTAAGTTGTAGATCATCTTCCAATGTAAGAAGACATCCTCACTCCACTTGATAATGTTTAAACTACAACACACACGGTGTGCCTATAAAAGCAGTCAGCAGTGAACAATTTAAATAGAAAATACTGAACATAGAGTTGATGGACTAATGTGCATGGATTGGGCAAGGATCTCATAAAAATCTTAACACGAGCTGCTCCTATGGGCCTAAATAACATCAGGAAAGGTTTAGGTTACACCCAAAGGTAGGAAGGAAGAGAAGAAAAGGACAGACTTGCCAAGGGAAGTATTGTTACCTGAAGTTTCCAAGGTAACCAAATTATCTTTTGGGGATACCTTTATAATAAGACACCTGAGTTTATGAACGTGGGCTTTAAAATATATATACACACACACACACACACACACATATATATGCACACACATATACATATATATATATGTTTTTTTTTTTAAGAGACGGGGTCTAGCTAAGTTGACTAGGCTGGTTTCAAACTCCTGGGCTCAAGTGATTCTTTCACCTCAGTGTTCAGAGTAGTTGGGACTTACAGGCATCATGCGTGCCAATGGCTTTTTTTTTTTTTTTTTCCTGGCGATGGCAGGAATGTAAATTTTAGGAGAGAATGAGAGACTAGCTCTTGTTAGGGATTCTAAAATTCCACTAAATAATTCCTGACTCTGACAGTTAGCAGGTTATATTCTGGATGGGCTCTAATAAAGGTATTAGATCAATATTTAACAAGGAGAATTGCTTTTGCTTTGCTTTCTGTGACTTTGGATTCACTCAGAAGGAAAGTGAGGACAGGATGAGTATGGACCACAGCTCTCATGCTCCTTCTGGCAGCTCTAAAACCATCAGAGTCTAGGACCATCCCTGCCCTTGACTGCATGGGGAGTTTGGATCTACTAACGTGAAGTTGCCAAGTCACAATACCAAATTCAGCCTGGGCCCAGCTGTTGAGTCCATGAAGGTCTCAGGCAAAATGAGAACTGGTAGGACTGGTAAGAACAGAGCATTAGGAGGGTGGGCAGCATGAGATGTGTGTGCTAGAAAGAGGAGAGAGGAGGATATGAATGTCAGCAACAACTATTTGCCACATTCTCTGAGGCTGGCAGCAGCTCTGGAGCAAGACATTCTGAGTTACTGGGGCAACAAAAATCAGGCTGGTAAAGCAAAGCCACAAGTAGTTCTTAAATTTTATTTAAGCCTCAGAATCAAGCCTCTTTCTCATCAAACTGCTGAACTGGGTCAGTTTACAAATAACATTGGACTGGTCTCAACCATCTCATTAATTCTCTTCTAGTTTATGTCACAGAAACTAGTTTATGCCTTCTCACGTGTCTGTAGGATGATCCCCTGGTTGACTGAATATAGTCTATATGTTTTTATCTAGAAGACATATGTGCTGAGGTGAAAACTCAAATCATAAGACACCCATAATTTACACTGATAAGAAGACAAAGAGCTCAATTACAATGACAATAATAATAGTTAACATTCATGGAGTGCTTATGGTTAACTACTGTGCTGAGTGTTTGTACACATTGCATAATTCAATACAGAAAACATCCACTTTGAAATATAGACTAGTATTTATTATCCTTATTATAAAGTTGAGGAACCTGAGAGATAAATAAGTTAAGGGGCTTGCCCATGGTCACATCTCTAGTAATGGCAGTAACCAAGATGTTTGGCTCCCATAAGGAAAACCTAACCAAACCTAAGGAAATCCTAACCCTTAATATACTCAAGGAGCAGGCTAGATCCACTTATTTATTGTAGCTTCTTTTTCTTCTCTTTATCCATGAATATAAACTATTTCTGAACATCACCCTGGAAAGATAGCTTTGAGTTGCATGCCTCCTGTGCATATGGTATACACATTAAACTGTATACACCTAGCAATAGAATAACATGAAAGACTGGACCCAGCAGCCTGCTTGGCATACTGCAGTCTTTGAGTCCCCTTGCAGGACCCCCGAAGCAGATTTAGTGCTTCTGGGAAAGAACTGTCCCCTCTCAATCACAGAGCTCTGTTGAAGCAGTGTGAGTATGTAATCCATGACACATAGTGAGGGAGGAAACCAGTATTTATCTATGGGGCTCAGCCCCCAGTGATAAGGGACAATATGAATGGAACTTTTTCTTTCCTCATGGTTGGCAGAGGCCCAGTCAAGCTGCCATCAGCTCCTCCCACGGCCAGAGGCTTAAAGGAACTTCTGAGTCTAAAACAAAACAAAACAAAAACAAAAACAAAAACAAAAACAGAACAGCGAAGCAAAGAAAAAAAAAAAAGAAAAAGCTAGGTCACCCAATAGGTAGAGCACAGCAGGTGACAGGTGACAGGCTACACGCCCTGCTGCTGGGACTGTGTTCACAGCCTGGCTCACAGCGACTGTGTTCACAGTTAGCAGTCCTTTTGCTAGGGCTGTGAATTTTTGTCTGACAGCTTAATACTTTCGGGTGGGACAGAAAAGTGTTAATGTAGTATAATTTTAGATCCATTTAAAGGAGCTTAATTCAGAATGCTCTCTCCCATTCTTTTGGCTAGGACGCCTGTGGGTCAGCATTTGAGATACAGTTAGATTTGATCCAGCTGAGCAGGGAGTATCTTGCAGCCAGCTAGTGATCTGGAAAATGTTTATGACACCTTGTCAAGTGAAAACAATGGCATATAAAACAGCAGTACACTTGAAATATGCACAGAAAAATGTTAGAAGGATAGATACCGCCAAGTTAACAGTGGTTACCTCTAGATGGTGGAATATGGGGAGTTTCTCTTTCATTTTATTCTTCATTCAGATACCGTTTGAGTGGTTTTCATGTTTGAGGCATAACAGATTCTCACAAGTATTTTCTTTTGTATTTTAAAACACATACTATACAAACATCTGTTTCTTTTGTAATAAGAAAAAAGCTATTTTTCAAAGACTACCTCATATCTCTAATAAAAACTTTTACCTCTTTAGAAGACAATTCAGTGCACAAAAATCCTAAACTTAAGAATGAGTAAACCATGATGTGACCATTCATTTTACAAATAGATTCGCCACGTGGTTATTTTTCATAGAGTGCTCCCTTGCCTTCCATATCTGATTCAATTTTCAATAATTTGCCTCGATAACAAGGGAAATGTAAATTCAAACTTTGTAAATTAGGATAAAATTATTTACATGCCCTTTGGTTTAACTTTTTAATCCAGGGTGGAACCAATAAATGAGAAAAGTAAACTGTGGTGATGGAACGCTCTTGCCCACAAAATAGAGATATGTGTGTAGCAGAGACGGCCTCTTGCCCATTGACATCTTTATCAGGCCTGGCAAGCTGGATCTGCCGCAGGGACTCTGCTGCTCCTGCCCGTAACCTCACCCCTTCTCCCTCTCCAACAAGCCTTGCTGCTTTCTCTCATTCATAAGTGCCTTGGCTGTGATGGGGGCCAGTGGATGGTGAGGCGTCTCAGAAAAGGAGAATGATGCTCTGCAGCCAGGTGCATGGCCTAGTGTTAGTGCTCAAAGAACGGAATGAAAGAGGCTTCATTATTTCCAGAGTTAATCACAGAACTTGAGTATCTATCAGAAGGACTTTTATGTGATCCAAGAGGCTGAGGGAGCCTTGGGTAGAGTGAGGGGTGTGGGTGATGCCGAGACCCCACATTGATCCTGTGGGGATTGAAACTGTAAGGGGTTGAGGGATAGAAACAAGGATCTGCCTATAACCGGGGACAGTAGAAAAGGTGAGTTGGGCCAGGACTAGTGTGGCTTTGTATGCCCACTTGAATCCACTCTATACAGTTCTTATCATGTGCCAGGCTATGCACTAGCATGGAAAATACAAGTGTTGTGACTCTCAATTGGGTTTCAAAGCAAGGCAAAGTAAGGGTTGCATAGGTCACAAATCCTATAATATTGGAAGAAGTTAGCCATGGGTCGTGGGAGAAGTGTCTACAGAAAGTCTGAACATACAGAGGAGACTTACAGGAGGAAAATATTTCCTGGAATGGATGTCATTCAAGAGGGTCAAGGACTCTGAGAGGCAGGAAAGGGGAGGGGGATATCAGTGGATGTATTAGCTTAAACAAAAGTGTGGAGCTGGGAGACATTACCTGCTCCTGTCTGGTTGGAAGGTAGGGTAGAGATAGGAGCCCAGCAGTGCCATCTGTACCTGTGCAGGGAAAGTGCCAGCTACAGAACTAACAAGTTTTGTTTTAACTATAGAAAGAGATATATGTCCATGGGTATCTTTTTTTTTTTTAAAGTTGGTATTTTAAAAGTGCACAATCAGAGCAACTATCACCACTATCTAGTTCCAGAACATTTTTTATCATCCCCAGAAGAAACTCCATACTCATTAACAGTCTGTCTTCTCTCCCTAGACCCTGGCAAGCACTAATCTACTTTCTGACTCTACCGATTTGCCTATTCTGAACATTTTATTATAAATGGAATCCTACAATATGTGGCCTTTTGTGTCTGGCTTCCTTCACTTAGCATAATGTTTTCAAGGTTCATGCATGTTATAGCACATATCAGAACTTCATTCCTTTTTATGGTCAAATTATGTTTCATTGTATGGATATACCACATTTTTTGATCCGTTCATCAGTTGATGGACATTTGAGTTGTTTCCCCCTTGTGGCTATTATGAATAATGCTGCTAAAAACATTTATTTACCCATAGGCATCTTAAATAAATACACAGGAGTATCCACTTGAGTGAATGAAATTTCAAATATTATTTTCTCTACCAATGAATGTGGAAGTCTTTCTAGGGCTTCTCTCTGGCTCAGCTCTCAAAAACCTTTATATACTCTTTGAGGACCAGCTTGCTCCTGACCAGCTTGCTCTTTTTGCAGGCTCTGAAGTGGATCCATTTCTGGATTTCTGTTTGGTAGTTTCTTAATCTAAGAGCAGGCATTGCCCCCTCATTCCCTGTGTAAACTAGGTTCAGCTGCCACCTGCATGTGTCAGGCTGGGCAGTTATTTTACCGGGAGTATTCCAGGTCTCACATGTGCACTGCTGTGCTCAGGGTTGTCTTGAAAAAGGCAGGATTTTCACCCTGCCACAGTTAGAAGAGAAAAAACTCTAAACTCTGGGCAATCTTACACCATCAAGGCATCAGAATGTTACCTAAATATTTATTTTAAAGAAGGAAACATTCAGATTTACTGTTTAAAAATACTCACTGTATAATATTCAAAACTGTACTTTTGTTCTTTTGGGCACATTTTTGAAATGTATATATTTTATATGTGACCTGGAGTCCAAGACAAGTAAATTGTGGCCCGAATCCAAAGATCATTGCTTCAAACTACTTTTCTTTGTTCTAATTTTTCTTTTGATCCCCTCATTCCAAACCACAGCCTTCTTTCTCCTGTTCCCCACTCAATAACTCTAGACCCTCCTCTGAAAAAGTCCCTAAATCATAGCCTCTCTTCTTTAATCTCCCTTTCCAGACCTCACCCCCGGCCTTTCTAGTTACCTCATCCTCCAAATCACAATTCTCCCTTTCAAAACATTTAAAACTCATTTCCTAAACCAGCTTCTTTTCACAAATCCACTTTCCTGAAAACTATAGTTTACTTCTTGGAACTGAAAGACACACAGGTCCTACAATCAGTAATGGGGCTGGGACTGTTTCATGGAGAGAAGAAACCAGAAAGCTATGAACTTTGGAGGCTGTGGAGACACGTGTACAGGTTGCTGTAGGCAGAAATTCAGAAATTCTAGAACCATGACTTCAGGGCCCTCTGGATAAGCCTGGGGCTGTGGGAAGCTGCCCTCATTTTGCTGAACTTTGATTTTCTCATCTGGCATGTACTAAGCCTCTGTTTCACAGGAGGTCTCAATAATAATATTTGTTGACTTGATTAAGTGGTTGAATGAAGGACTAAGACAAGGTGACCTCGAAGCTGCTTTCAGCTCTATGTAAAACTCTAATATCCATGAAGTCAAGATGAAGAGGATCAGCAGAACTTTTGAAGTCTGAATTATCCAACCAATTATTTTCATTTTGTTCTTCACTTTGCTTGTGTACACTAAGTCTTTTTTTGTTGAGGAGGAAAATGAGTTGAATTTTCCTGGGAATAGATACAAGACAGTTTACTCCCCTCTTTGGACTCCAAACTCCTTGACTATATATCTGTCAGTAGGTAGCTAATGAAAGTAACTTTGGTTCCATGGAAATAACTGTGAGGACTATGAAATCCAGGGATGTGAGCTGGGAGTACAGGACGTCCAACCAGGATTGTTCTAAAGTGCTCAGAATGTAGTAATGAAAGTGAAATGCCATGGCTAATAAATATTTGTTGATTGATTAAAGAACATCAAATGCTGAATATACCTCTGATAAAAATATCTTGTAGCTCTAAGTTTATACACAGGGACCAAATGTAAATGAGCATGCTGGTTTCAATTAATGAGTAACCCCTGTCAAAAAGTTTGAAAATTTTTTTTAACTCAAAATGGGTCACAGATCAAAATGTAGAAAGTAAAACTATACAACTTTTAGAAGAAAACATAGGAGAAAATATTCATGAACTTAGGCTAGGCAAAGAGTTCTTAGATAAAACACAAAAGCATGATCCAGAAAAGAAAAAATGGATATACCGGTCTTCATGAAAATTTAAAACTTTGCTCTATAAAAGACACTCTAAAGAGAGTGAAAAGACAAGCTATAGACTAAGACAACATTTTCAGAAATCACATATTCATAAAGAGCTTGTATCCAGGGTATATAGAGAATTCTTAAAATTCAACAACAACAACAAAATGGCCAAGAACAGTGGCTCATGCCTGTAATCCCAGCACTCTGTGGGACTGAGACAGACGAATCACTTGAGACCAGGAGCTTGAGATGAACCTGGACAACATGATGAAACCCTGTCTCTACTATAAATACAAAAATTAGCTGGGTGTTGTGGCCTGTAATCCCGGCTACTCGGGAGGCTGAAGCATGAGAATTAACCCAGGAGGCAGAGGTTGCAGTGAGCTGAGATCGCACCGCTGCATTCCAGCCTGGGTGACAAGACCCTTTCTCAAAAAAAAAAAAGGAAACAAACAACCCAATACAACTGAGCAAAATATTTAAACAGATGCTTCGCAAAAAACTGATATATGGATAGCATATTAGTACATGAAAAAGTACTGGAGTATATTAGTCATTAGGGAAATGTAAGTTAAAACCACAATGAGATACTACTACACACTTATTAAAATAGCTAAAAATAAAAACAAAACTGACATTTTCAAGCGCTGACAAGGATATGGAGCAACTGGGTTTTCATTCATTGGGAATGTATGGAATGCTGGTAGGAATGCAAAATGGTACAGGCACTCTGGAAAACAGTTTGGCAATTTCTTATGAAATTAAACATACACAAATCAGATGACTCAGCAGTCATACTCCTAGGTGCTTACCCTAGATTAATGAAAATTCAAGTTCACACAAACATCTGTATCCAAATGCTTATAGCAACATTATTCATAATTGCCAACAACTGAAAACTATTAAGATGTCCTTCAATGGGTGGATGGATAAGCAAACCATGATCCATTCATACAATGGAATACTACTCAATAAGGAAGGACTGTTGATATGTACAACAATATTGATGATTTTCAGATGTGTTATGCTAAGTGAAAGAAGCCAGACTCAAAAGGTTACATAATATATAATTAAATTTATATGACATTCTGGAGGAGATAAAACTATAGGATGGCGTTGCCAGGGGTTGGGGGTGGGTGAAGAGTTTGACTCCAAAAGGGAAGGATCAGGGACATGGGGTGAGAGAATTGTTCTGTGTCTTAATTGTGGTGATGGTTACATGACTATGCATTTAAGACGTTCACAGTTGTACACCCCCACGCCAAAAGTTAATTTAATGTATGTAAACAAAGAAAAAACTTCTCTAAGTAATGGAAGGGAAAAAAATTTAGTCATCAGAGATCTACCATAGGGTAGTAATGAGGCTTTAATTTTTACTCAGAATAATCTTGTTTTTGATGCTTAACTGACTGTACAATGGGTACAAATGAATATTTTCCCGGTACTATATTTACATAGCAGCCAGGATGACCCTTAAAGACATTCTCAAACACAGGGCAGCTGTATCCCCTAGCTTTCCTAACCAAGCTATCTGACACTCAAGCTCCTGTAACCTCGGAAGAATTATGACTGCTCAGCCAAACAAAGCGTTGATAACACCACACCCTGCACTTTTCACCTGAGCAAATGTCACCAAGATCTCATGCACGTCATCTGCCTTGGTGAGTGTGCCAGCCTGAATGCAATCCACGGGAGGTTTCCACATCCTCCTCACCAAGTGCTTCCTGACCTTGCCCCACTGATTAGATCCTACTTTGATGACAGCTGAGATGCAACCTGGGTGCTGCCCCTGGGCGGGACTCAGCTTTGACAAGCCTGATTTACCGCTCCATTTCTTTCCCTTATAAATCCTGTCTTCAACCTCAGACCATTCATTGTTTAGGAATTCAAGGTCTCCTCGGGAGTCTCATGTCCTTGCCAAGCCTTCGCCAGGCTCTCGCCACTGCTGTTCCTCTGCCAGCCCAACGCTACATTCTGAGGCTCTAGGAACACAAGAGAGAACTCCAGTGCTCACATCCCATATTGACCCTCTCTATGTTCTTTAATTACCACCTACCTGAAAAAGCCTCAAAGTCTCAGGGGAACATTTCTGTAGTCCCTGCTGCCAAAGAGGGTTTTTTGAGTTTTAGTCGTCTTCCAAAGTTTATTGTATGAAGTCTTAGTGCTTCACTGGAGTTTGTCATATGTCTGCAAAATAAATAAGTTTCAAAAATGTAACTAACATAAGTTCCAGTTTAATTTCCAAGGCTAGTAGAATTGTGGTCTTCTTCATCTCCCTTTCCCTCCCTCCCTGCCTCCACCAACTGCCACAGCATATATTAAAAGCTGACGTGCCAAACTTTGCCTTCCGGCAGAAATTACCTCGGAAATAAAGCTAAGATTCCGGGGGTCCTGGCCTTGAAGAGAATCTAATCCAAGAAGACAAGCGGAACTGAGAGGCCTAGGAAGACTTAAAGTTGGAAGGAAAGAATTCACAGCTAATTTGGAGGATAAACAGAAAAGTAGTTCAGCATAATGTGAACATTTTTCCATGTGCTACAGCAAAGGAAGGGGATTTGGGATATTTAAGGAGGAGAATTGCCCTTTCCACCTTAGCCTTATTTTCTCAGAGTTAGCATTCAACCACCAAAACAGCCAGAAACCAGAGGGCTGTTCCCACATCCACAATTTATATAGTTTTACTCCATTCATAGCAGGTAGGTATCTAACGACACTAAGGCTTCCTACCAATTTTTTTATAATTTCATTTTATTGCTCATTATTCCCTTTTCTTACTTTTATCAGCTTTGTGTCCTGGAATTTCACTTAGCCTAGCAGGCCTTCCCTCTGCCACAGCTAAAAGTGAACTCAAATAGACTTTGTCTCGGGAGTGGGACATGACCCAGCCGTCTGGGGTAGCATATATCCCTTCCCGTACTAATTGTTCTACTGATTTTTTAAATCCTTACTTTCAAAAGAAATGTAATCCTTATGTTTCTACTTCATTTACACTCAATTTAGGAAAGCCCTCTTTCGTAAGAGCTGTGTGATGTCCAAATAGCCTTCTTGACACGCATGCCCCTTTTCAAGAGCCTCCAGTAGTCTTCCAAAGTCAGAACCAATGCCTTCTGACTCTAAATTGAAAATCCAATTAAACACGCAATTTAGGTGAATACTGGAAAGTTTAGCCTTGAATTTTCAGCTAGCACCTACTCACAAAAATATTTGAGAGCATCGAAATTCTAGAATCTAGAAAAATAATCTGTAGTGTGTGCTAACAATTCACTTCTCTAGCATCAATAATTTCGGACCCTGCGGCAAGTCCCAGCACCAGGAAGTGATGCATTTGAATTCCATAGGTCACTTTAGCATCTAGTAGCAATGCCCAAGACATGGGCTCCAGAGCATACTTTCTGCATTTGAATCCTACCTTTACATCATAAGTTATTTGTAAATATCAAATGAGTCAAAGCAGGCAAAGCACTTATTGTAATGCCTGACATAGTCACTACTCGGTCCCATTACCTGTGATCACTAGGCTTTTGCATACTGTTCTTGATGCTTATTGGGAACAATATAAGACTTTACTGTATCTACAGGAAGACATTTATGCAATTTTTGTAAAACTACTTTTAAAGATACTGCTCATTTTTCCTTTTAATATCCCGTCTAGTAAATAAACCTTTGTTAAATTCATGTTAGATTACTCAAGCTAGAAAATAGAAATGTGATTAACTAGTAGACTTCCTTTAACTTTAATATCATAAACACAGATGAGTGACTAGTTTTTAATTCTTATTTTATTCTTTGCTTTGGCTGTCAAAAAGTAAGGGTTTATGTTTGGCTATAGTAGCAATCCTGAGTTTAGCAATAATAATAGCTAAATAATAGCTCTCATTTATTTACGAAAGAAGTGCTAATGTTTAAGAGCAATTTGTAAAGTTATTGTCTGATTTTTGCACTCCAAAAATAAAAATTAAAAGAGGGCAGTTCCTGCAAATAAATATACCTGAAATTAATACACAAGAACTTTTTGAGCCACTTGCTTTATTCCTGTCCTGGCTCTGACCTACGTTATATTCTGATATAAACAGGAGAAAAGTATACATAGTCTAATGTTACAGATTTCAACAGCTGTTAAAATCACACAGTAATTGTTCCTTCACACTGTGTAGAGTTACACCATGGTGAATTTGCTGCTCATATGCAAGGAAGGAAATCAGAATCTAGACATTGATGAGTACTTATTAAATCAGACACATATATACACAAAATACTTTGATGCACTCTTTTTCTTTTGTGTTTTACTCTAGTGCCATGTAAAATATACAGCCAAGACTTTCTGGAAGTTTCTGATTCTCCACTGCTTCATGGAAACGCACATGAATATAAAGCATACGAATGACCAGATCTGTGGCTGCACCCATCAACTGCTTACTATCTCAGACACCCCAGTCCAGAGGACCACCAAGCGGAGCACAAATTCAAATTACAGTTCTTAGAGGTTCCAGATGGACTTTTCATTTATGATCTAAACTGAGATAGCTTTGAGAGAAAAAGAAGGCACAATTAATAATTTTGCCAGGACTATAGGTGTAAATATATACTAGACAAATTAGGATGCGTAATCACCATACCTAACAGGCTCAGATTATTTCAAATCTACCATCGTAATTGCTGGTGGGCTGAAAAGGATGTTGAGCCAAAATATTTCTGCACCTCCCTTTCCTTACTGATGACTTAAATTTCGCCATTACAGATTCATTGCTTTGGATTAGAAGTTGTCAACCAGGCATAATTTTGCCACCAGGGGATATTTGCATAATGATATTTTTCATTGTCATGACTGGGATGGGGGCTGTCACTGGCATCTAATGGATAGAGAACAGGGATGCTGCTAAACATACTACAATGCCCAGAACAGTCCCCAACAAAGAAGAAATTATCGAGCCCAAAGTGCCCATAGGGCAGACTGAGGTTTGGAAACCCTGCTTTGGATTACGCAGTCTCTTCTGTTGCTCCCATTTGAAGATACATGAAGGTCAAGAGAATGATAAGACAAGTCACAGTCTGGGAGAAAATATTTGCACAAGAAATATCTGAGAAAAATCTGTAACAATTATCCAAAACATACAAAGAACTCTTAAAACTCAACAATAAGAAAACAGCATGAATAAAAAAATAGGTAAAAGACACGGACGGACACCTCACCAATGAAGAGCTACAGATGGAAAATAAGCATATGAGAAAATGCTTAACATCATATGTCACTAGGGAATTGCAAATAAAAACAACGATACTATTACACACCTATCGCAACAGCCAAAATCCAGAACACTGACAACACCAAATGCTGGAAAGGATGTGGAACAACAGGAACTCTCATGCATTGCTGCTGGGAATACAAAATGATACAGCTGCTTTGGAAGACAGTCTGGCAGTTTCTTACAGAACCAAACATTTTTACCGTAGATCTAGGAATTGCACCCCTTGGTATTTACCCAAAGAAGTTAAAATTTATACAAGTTTTATTTATAATTGCCCAAACTTGGAAGCAACCAAGATGTCCTTCAGTAGGTAAATAGAAAAATAAACTGTGGTACATCCAGGCAATGAAATAGTATTCGGTACTAAAAGGAAGTGAGCTATCAAGCCATGAAAAGACAAGGAGGAACATTAAGTGCACATTGTTAAGTGAAGGAAGCCAATCTGAAAAGGCTACATATTGTACAATTCCATCTATGTCACTTGTTTGAAAAGGCAAAATGATGGAGACAGTAAAATGATCAGTGGTTGCCAGAGGTTAGGAGGAGGAAGTAATGAATAGGCAGAGCACAGAGGGTTTTTAAGGCAGTGAGATTATTCTGTATGATACTATAACAGTGTATACATACCATTACACACTTGTTAAAAGCCATAGGCTCTACAGCACCAAGAGTGAACCCTAGTGTAAATTGTAGACTGGGTAGTAATGATGTGCCAATGGAGGTTCATTGATTATAATAAACGTGCCGCTGTGGTGCAGGATTTTGATAGTTGGGGAGGCTGTACATGTGTGGGGGGCATATGAGAACGCTCTGTATCTTTTGCTCAATATTGCTATGAACTTAAAACTGCTTTTAAAAAGGATACATGAAGGATGCACATAAGTCCCTCATACTTCATATCAAATGATTTTATCAAATGGTAAGAGAAAGTGATAAATGCAGGAGTAGTAAGTAAAAATATTACTGTCTTCAGATTATAGCCTATGCTGACTCTGCTATAGTGGACTGGGAGTGGTTAGGAGATGAGGGAGGTGACTGCAATTAGCTGATGTTTTGAGAGAGGTTATAAAAATCATATATTCATTTATTCATTTCACTAGCCAAATTTTATTAAGCCCTGCTGTTGGCCAGAGCCTTAGGGATTTCCCATAAGCCTCCCATTTCCATAGTGGAAAACAACGTAAAACTTGAACTAGTGAAGCCTAACATCCTGGCCATTCCGCTGCCCCCAGAGGCCACCATTTACCATATAGTCACTAGACCTATGCTGGCATCATCAAAACTTTGAGTATGAACCTTAAACTGAGGCTACAGCTTCCCTAAATGTGACATGATTGGTTTTACTCAACGATTATGCATTCCAGTTATTCATCTTGTAAGCAGATTCAAACTGCCGCAGTACCCTGAGTTTTAGTGTGTAGAACGGGTCAAGTATGTAGGCCAGAAATGCCCTATATCCTGGATCTTGAAATGAGTGAGAAAGAAGGAAGACATTTATCTAAAGAAGCATTTCCCTTAGTGTCCCATGCATGCCAATGATTGGCTTCTGTACTCTTCTAATGTCCTAACCTAAACTATAGAGTTTGTCCTGTCCCCCTAACTTCAGACCTTAGAGACATACAGGGCATATCCAAACAACAACTAGTAATACCAACCCTAGTTACACTGATGACACCAAGACCCTATGCAGATGCCTCAGAGTGAATGTTGCTACAGAAAGACAGACTAAATCGATGATGGGATTAGCATGTGCTGAACTCTGGCAAAAGCAATTTATTTTTTTTGTCTCATTCCAGGCAGCTGTGGTGAGATTTTTCCCCTGGCCCCCAAAATAGATAATCCTTGGTTTTCCTAAAAGTAGCATAATTTTCCTGATGTAAATAGTAGATACCGCCATAATCTCTTGTCAAAGATTGCTTCAGAAGGGAATAATTTTTCTGTGAAACTTCAATTAAGGAAAGAAGTAGCTCAGTGAGTATGCAAACATATATGAGGTGTAACTCTGAAACTTCCACTGCAAGTATTATTCTATGCAAAATATTGTTTTTTCTTTTTATATATGATGCGGAGGTGAGATTAAGAATTATTTTAGACACCATTAAACCACTCCCACGGTCTTTACATTTCTTCTAGTTATCCTTTCATCTTCTAAGTCCCTATATTTTGAAGTTTTCAATTCCCTTTTGTTTCTGACTTCTGTTTCTAGTTTTTCATAATCCTCCTTTCACTGCTTTTCTTTTGGTTCAATCCGATGCCTTTCTTATTTCATTCTGTTTACTACAGCATTTTCTTTTTTTTTTTTTTTTTTTTTTTTGAGACGGAATCTCGCCCAGGCTGGAGTGCAGTGGCGCAATCTCGGCTCACTGCAAGCTCCGCCTCCCGGGTTTACGCCATTCTCCTGCCTCAGCCTCCCGAGTAGCTGGGCCTACAGGCGCCCGCCACCTCGCCCGGCTAGTTTTTTGTATTTTTTAGTAGAGAGCCAGGATGGTCTCGATCTCCTGACCTCGTGATCCACCCGTCTCGGCCTCCCAAAGTGCTGGGATTACAGGCGTGAGCCACCGCGCCCGGCCTACTACAACATTTTCTGTGTGCACTTTTGTACTTATTCCCACTGCCTTTTTGCTCCCAGTTTTAGTGTCTAATCTCCTTCATCTGTTGTGTGTGTATGTTTTGCTTTTTGCCACCGATGATAATTATTTTTACTTCTGAGGATTGCTGCTTTCTTTTTTAAAAAAAGAGTTAGAATGTGAACATTTTATCTGTTCTCATTTGTGGTATCTTTGTTTATTTCTTGAGTCTTCCAGTTTGGAACTCTCTCTCTGTGCCACAAATTCTGCCCTTCAGAAACTCTTTTACGACATGCCATAATGTGTGGCTCAATCTAATTAAGAGAATAGGGGAAAAAACCCAGATGGTAAAAAAAACTGGGCTGAGATTATCAGCCACCAATATTTCGGTTTGTTAGAGGACTCTCTCCTTTTGTTTGAGGGGGTGGAGGGGCTGTCCACTGCAAATATGCCTCTCTATGCCTTGATGACATGTGCATTGGAGGAGTTTCTGGAATAGACATTTAATAGCCTTCAATGGTCTCTGAAGGAAATTAGTCAGTGTTGCCAAAAATATCAGAGAACTAAGCAGAAGAGTAGGAATATCATGGAGAGTGGGCTAAGGGATTAAGAAACAAAGAAAGAACTGGAATGTTCAATTGGTTAAGGAAAATTTCAGTATGGATAAGAAACACAAAGCTTATGTCTGTGAATGTCCTAAAAGCTGTGTTATATCACTTCACCTGTCACTTTGATGAATTACTATTTACTGTAGTGAAGCCACGTTACACCATTCACGTGGGTCAATCTTCCTTTTTAAAAATCTGACCTCAGGTTCCCAAAACCTAGTCTCCTAAGGAAGAACAGCAGGAACTTTACTTTGTACTTAGGAATTAACAATTTGAATTTTTCCTGTATGTGACTCTGCAGATACATCTTTTTAAAAACTCACCGAAATTAGGCAGTTTCTAATAATTTTTAAATAGGTAGGCCACTGGCTTGGGATGGAATTGTTCTTATGTGTATTATTTATTTGGAAGAGAATTTGCCTGAGCTAACTAGGTTGGAAATCGGCATGTAATGTAAATTTATTGAGGGTTAGAGGTGTGTCTTTTACAACCATATATCCCAGGAGAACCTACTGCAGACCTCTGTACATTGTTAGCACTTAACAAATACTTGTTGAAACAATGCACAGAGGAATAAATAGCAAATTTCGGTGAAGTTGGAAGGGACCCCAAGTGATCAGCATGTGCTTCTCCATCCGGAATGAGGTAAATGGACAAGTGCACACGAAGGTTTCTTTCTACCTGGATTCACTTTTAATATAGGAACAACAGGGTCAGCTCCTTGTTCTTGAGGATTCATGGGGATTGGAAATTACAAGCCAAGTTCCCAATTTACAGAGTGTGTGGAAACAGTTTGATGGACAAACTCTGTAACGACAAAAGTGTATCACTTATCAATCACCTTCAGCAACCAAACTGGGAGCTCAGAGCAGCCCTTGTTAAGTAACCATATAGGTGAGGCAGCACAGGAGATTCAAACAAAATCAAATGTGAGGAGACTGCAATAATGCTTTCTGAGAATTGATATTCCCAAGTTGGCATACAGATCTAGTTAGACACAAAGCCATTCTCTTTCCCATAAATTCAGGGAATACTAAGCTAAACCAAAAGCCTGTCTTATTTTAGTTGATTGGACAAAGTGGGGTTTCTAAATGTTAAAGGAGACAGAATGAAAAGACTTCATAAGTATTGTTAGAGAATTTACAGCAGGAACCAGCAGTTCATTTTTCCTTCCGACTTTACAGCCTGTGACTGATGACTAGTTAGTGAGTAAGCAAGTGTAGAGTAAGTGTAAGGAAATGATAATTATTTCTTATCAATACTGATAATTGTATCAGTTTAATAGTAAATAAGTGTGCTGTGTGTTGGCAAGACTCTAATTCAAAGTAGCATTTCTATCATATGGACCTTGGGATTACTTTTAGCACATTCACCACCTTGTAAGCAAGACTTTGGCCCTCTTCATGGCACGGATATTTACTGGGCAATACCTTGCCGCACACACTAGGCACTGGAGATAAATAAATCAAGGAGGTAGCGACTGCCTTGTGGAAGGGGGGTTTCGTCATGCCAACACAACCTAAGGTAAGCTCAGAAATTCCATCCTCAGTGGCTTTTTTTTCCCCTAAAAGCATAACACATACAGTAGTTCCCCCTTATTTGTGGTTTCTTAGCTGTCGTCAGTTGAGGACAAAAAATATCAAATGGAGAATTCCAGAAATAAACAATTCATAAATTTTAAATTGCCCATTGTTTTGCGGTGATGAAATCTCTCACCGTTCCACTCAGCCCTGCATGGGACATGAATCACCCCTTTGTCTAGGGTATCCACATCCACGCTGTATAAGCTACCTGCCTGTGGGTCACTTAGTAGCCACGTTGATAATCAGATGGACTGTCATGGTATTGCAGTGCTTGAGTCCAGGTAACTCCTATATTTCTTAATAATGACCTTAAAGTACAAGAGCAGAGATGCTGGCATATTGTTATAATTGTTCTACTTTATTATTCCTTACTGTTGATTTCTTACTGTGGCTAATTTATCAATTAAACTTCATAATAACTATTAATGTATAGGAAAAACATGGCATATATAGAATTTAGTACTATTAATATCTGCAGTTTCAGGTATCCACTGAGGGTCTTGGAATGTATTCCCCAGAGATAACAGGGGATTACTGTATATTGGTTGATTTGAATGGATTTCCTTCCCCCACCTTGCCACCTGATTCCACCACAGCCTCTTTGAATAGACCCCATAATTCAGACATGATAATGTCATGGTCTCTAACATGACAGTGTTTTTTTTAAAAGACTTTTAAATAAGTCTGTATGTTGGCAAGTGCAATTTCATGTGCATTTTGCTTGATAAAGTTTGATTAGCTAATGAAGTATAGCAATACCTAATATTTATAATACCTCGTAATTCAGCCTCATATAAAAATTTAAATTAAATATTTAACATAGCATGTTGTGGTTACTTTGAAATATTATGTGCTGAGGTAGGACACTGATTTACTAAGCACTGACAAATATATTATGTTTTATTTACTCTCAGTATCACTTTATTGTTGCCTTACTTCCTTCTACTTCAGTTATGTCTTAAAATAACTGTTCTGTACTTCAGCAATAACACATACAGCAGAAAATTTGGAAAACCAATAAAAACTCAAAAGAAACAGGAAAATAAGTTACCCCAAATCCTGTTGCACGTGGGTGGCTTCCATTATGTTTGGCAAAGCCTTATAATGTTTTTTTCATGTGTCTTATGTTGCTTGACAAAAATTGTATCACATTATATTTACAGCTTTGAACCTGTTTTTCTCTTAACAACATACTGGGGGCTGTTTTCCCATGTCAGCAAAGATTCTGTTAAATGGCTGAATAGCATCAAAGTGTGTTATTCTTAAATTGCTGCATGCTGCCTTGCCATGGACCAGCGGGAATACAGCCCCAGAAGCAGTGGTTTCATCCAGACCAAGAAGTCATTCTTTGCATTCTCGGTGGAGGGTCCTCCCCTTAGGAATGTGGAGCTGATGATGCCAAGTGTGTCCTTGACCTTCTGGGCAGGATGGAAAGCTCTTCTATTTTCTCAGGCTTCTGCCTGATAAGGGTGATCAAACAGCAAGATTCAAGATTTATTACTCAGGAATCTAATTTATTTGCAGTTGTTTAGAGCTTTCATTGGTGTCCTGATCCTTTTATCCATTTGCTGCCTTATTTTAGAAACTCATCAGTTGAAACCAATATCAATCAACAAAACCCCAGTTTGCACCCTATTTACAATTCTGAATCAGTTTCTTTTCTGTTTTAGTGCTTCTCTTCTATGTGATTGTTCCTATAGTGGTCAATATCAATATATCATATTTGGCTAGCACTTATTTCTGCAAAATACAACTAAGACATGTTCATTAGTTGTTTAAAAATGTAAATTCAATAGAAAATTTACCTCAAAATTTGACTGTGATGTGAACGTGAATGAACGTATTTTCCTATATCTATTATATTTTATATATGTAATTTTTAATAATGCAAGTTCCAATTTTTAAAAACATTTTTCTCTTGAGTATATCAGTTATAAAATGCCTAAAGTTATTAAATCCTGTGACGTGACATCTTATGTGTGTGTGTGTGTGTTTTTTTTTTTTTTTTGAGATGAAGTCTTGCTCTGTCACCCAGTGTATGATCTTGGGGTCACTGCAACTTCTGCCTCCTGGGTTCAAATAACTATCCTGCCTCAGCCTCCCAAGTAGCTGGGATTACAGGTGCCTACTACCACCCCTGGCCAATTTTTGTATTTTTAGTAGAGATGGGGTTTTACCATGTTGGCCAGGCTGATTTCGAACTCCTGACCCCAGGTGATCCACCCACCTCGGCCTCCCAAAGTGCTGAGATTACAGTCATGAGCCACCGTGCCCAGCCAAAGCATTTTAGAGTCTAGGTTTTGGAAGTCCTAGAAAAGCTTATGATAATCAAAAACAATAAATTATTTCTAAACCATGACGTAAAATAGCAATAATGGACAGTTATGACATTCATGCCAAGTGTGCTCTACTTGAGCACTTTTCATATTTTATTTCAATAAACTTCTTAAAACAACCCAAAAACAGTTACTATTATAGGCCCCATTACTGCCAGTGAGGGAAACCCAAGTGAGAATTTCTTAAAAGCCTAATTTTTCACTACCTTTTTCCTCTAAGAAGGTGAATATGAATCTCGGTGCTAATTGCTCCCCCCTTAAAGTTAATAATCACACTATTAATAGCAATATGAGTCATCATTCATTGGGTACATATCATGAGAAGCAGGTACTTTATAAATATTATTCCTAATCCTCACGTGGTAGATTGTATTTGTAGCTACAATAATCTCTCCTTTCCACATGCTCCTCTGCAATGTGACCTAGCCAATCTCCCATCAAGCCCCTCCAATCTCCACTCCCTCAATTTCTCCACCCCCTCCAATAAGGGTGGACCCTATGACTGCTTTGACCAAGAGAATACAGCAGAAGTGACATTATAACAGTTTCAAGACCCAGGCCTTAAGATTTTACCTGCTTCCACTTCCTGCCTCACAGAATATTTGCTGTGGGGACCTAGATACTGTGTAAGAAATATGACTACTCTGGGACCACCATGTCATGAGAAACCCAAGCTGTATGGAAAGGCCCAAGAGTAAGGGTCATCAAACTATAGCCTGTAGGCCAAATCTGGCTCATCACATTCTTTCTAGCTAAGAATGGCAGGGAGGGGCAGCCAAAAGAATAACAACAGTCTGTGATACGTAAAAAGTATATGAAACTTAAATAAAATGTTATTGAAACTATCACACTTATTTATTTACTTATTGTCTGTGGCTGCTTTCATGCTACAATGGCAGAGTTGAATAGCTGTGACAGACATCATGTGACCCTTGAAGCCTAAAATATTTACTATCTGGACCTTTACAGGAAAAGTCTGCCAACCCCCAGCCTCAGAGGATAAGAGGGAGAGGCCAGGAAGCATCAAGGAGCTAATACATATAAGTATATAAATACGCCATGTATCTCAAACCTTCCGCCTCCAGCCAATTTAACTGATGCCACGTGGAACAGAGACAAATTACCCAGCTGAGCCCTTCCCAAATTCCTGATCAACAATAGCAAAAGCAAAATAAATGACTGTTTTAAGGCATTAAGTTTTGAGTAGTTTGTTACATAGCAAGAAATAACTGAAACACCTTACAACCATCCTACAAAGGAAGATGTTGTTATGCAGATATTTGCATGAGGAAATGGAAGCTCAGAAAGATTAAATAACGCACTGAAGTTCACACAGCTGGCAAATAAGGAGCTCGGATTTCAACCCAGGTCCTTTCAATTCCTAAGCTTTATTTGTGATACAGTAGCCCCATAATATTCAGCCTTTACTCTGTTGCAATACATTTGATGCCCATGTCAGTCTTCATTAACTCAGAAAAAGTGAACTGACATTTGTCACCACAGGTAAGCACTGCACTAAGCTTTGTGGGGAAACAAGAGATATAATTTAGATGGAATCTGAAAATTTTACTTAACTTTTTACTTAGCTAAGAAGACCAAGGGTTATTATAATGTGATGATGGATGAAATATTGTAAATTAAAATTTGACACATTTACTCTGAAGGTGGTGGCCTACAGAATCCCATTTTAGGTAACAAAACCTTCAGAAAAGCTGTTTGTTTGATCTTTATGTCACAGTTCTAGGACTTTCCTTTAAGGAGCAAGTCGTTAGCAGTCAGTGAAGAGATGGCGTGAAAGCTTATCCTGCCTACCTGCAAAGTTAGTTACACATTAGTGTTTTACTTTGTTTTTTCATTTCAGATTAACTGTCCTCTTCCATGTTCAAACCATATGTAACTGTAACTGAATGGAAGTTAAACATCTGGAAACTGTTAGGATTGAATAGCAATGAAAGGCAGGAAGCACAAGACTATGGAAAGTGGTTTTGAACAACCAGGGTAAGGAATGTAAAGAAAACTAAGCATATTCCAAGTTGTCTGCCATTATCATACACTCTCAAGGTCGTTACTGGAGATGGGTCACTCTGAAGTGAAGGCTGTCAACTAGGAACACAGCTAGATGAAATACAGTATGGTGAAAATGGAGGCAACTATGGGTTTAAAGGTCATTTCCTTGTTTATCAAGGGCCCTACTTAAATGTAGGCTGCCTGAGAGCCAAAATATGTCACCTTTATAATATTTGATAGCCAGTGGTTTGTTGGGACTGGGGCATACCAGCTTGCAATAACTGATTACATTTTTAGGAATTTTTGTGAGCCGATTGTTGAACTTTGCCATGATAGGAGCATTTACACTGTGGAATCTAGCAAATACAATAAGTCAGGGCTCTTTTTTAAGACAGCCAGTTTGCCAGCACACCACTGAGACAGAATCAATTAAAAATGATTAGCCAGTAGTCCAAAATTCTTTAGAGTGTGTGATAAACTATAACACGTTCATTATATTTATGCTTTTCAATAATTTTTAGTGACACGAGAAACAAATCTGGAAGCAAAAGTATAGCTCCAATATAGTCCCCAAAATGCTAAAACATATAGCTATATGTACAAAATTATAAGAAAGAAAATGTATCAATGTCTGCACAGTGGTTATCTTTGGCCTGTAGATTTACGAGTAACTGTTGTTTCATGCATTATATCTTTCAAGTATTCTATAAGCATTGCTTTCTTAATTAAAAACCATTCACAATAATGTACCTAAGTATTAACCTTTTTAAATTTTGTGTACAGGAATGAGAGAGGGAGGGTTTACAGGAAGAGAGGTTGGAAGAGGAGGACTTTCTCTTCTTAACACATTCAGTCCTGTGAGAAAAGGATTGAGGAGAAACCATTATGATTGAATTGGAGCTAGGAGTTGGGCTAGGGTCACAGAGGGAATGAGTAGAGAAGCAAAAGAGGAATAGAGAGAGGCAGGAAAAGGGAATACTAAAACAGGGATCAGAAACTGTATCCCTAGCAGCTATATAAAGAAGCCATGTCATAGTCATTTCACTTTTTGAGCATCAATTGTTTCATCTCCAACGTGTGCAGGCCACACTAGAAAACAATGCACAAATTTCATTTTAATCAAGATGTTCTAAGTGAACTTCCTCTTAAGGGCAGCCAGCTCTCAGGGTAGGTGTGCGGCAGCATGAGACTCACCTGGCAAAGGAAAGTAGAGGAATGTTTGCTGGAGAGGAAGGAAGGGAATTGTGCAAGATGAGAGTAGAGGGATGTCGTTTAGTGAGGGTGCTGGAAGAAAACTGTCCTAATTGTAAAACCTCAATGGTAGTATCAAAGGGATGTTTGGGGACAAAAATATGACTCCACGTTTGTTTTATTTTATATGTAGATAAAGAACTCTTGCTCCTCACAGACAAATTTCTAACTTCTACCAAGGAATTTCTGAATGTAGTCTGTATGATAAGATCCCTGATTATGTGTTATAATGAGAAAATCAGGAATCTTCATTAGAAGGTTACTCTGCAACTGAATAAATTTTGTTTAGTAATGTTTTAAACACATCTCTTAAGGTCCAGATTATTTTCTAGGATCACATTATAAAAAAGATCTTAAAAATACAGTAGAATTTTTTTTTTTTTTTGAGATGGGGTCACATTTTGTCACCCAGGCTGGAGTGCAGTGGGGTGATCCCTGCTCACTGTAGCCTCAACCCCCTCGACCTCAAGCGATCACTCCTGCCCACCCTAAGTAGCTGGGACTACTGGCGCATACCACCAAGCCCAGCTAATTTTTGTATTTTTCACAGAGACGTGGTCTCATCATTTTACTCAGGCTGGTCTCGAACTCATGAGCTCAAGTTGTCCACCCACCTTGGTTTCCCAAAGTGCTAGGATTACAGGTGTGAGCCACAGCACCCAGCCTAGTAGAGTTTTTATTAGTTGTTAACGCTGACACTAATGTAGTTAGAAAGAGGTAGAAACTAATGGCTCAGTACATTACTTTATCTGTGGGTTCCAATTATCTATACAAAGTTGTTGCTTATTTCTACAATAGTTTCATGTCTATTGTAGTTATTCTCACTCATCTTGAAGAAAAAAAATCCCCTGATGTGATAAAGTACAGTAGTTCCAACTCATATATTTACAATGTAATTAAAGCTTAAACTTTAATCTTTTTATAAACCTTAATATGATTTAACGCGTATTACTTTATCTGTGGGTTCCAATTATCTATTCAAAGTCGTTGCTTATTTCTACAATAGTTTCATGTCTATTGTAGTTATTCTCACTCATCTTGAAGAAAAAAAAATCCCCTGATGTAAGTACAATGGTTCCAACTCACATATTTACAATGTAATTAAAGTTTAAACTTTAATCTTTTTATAAAACTTGATTTAACGCATGCCATGTGTGCCTTTTTTTCAAGGAGATCTGTATTTTTTAAACGACTTTGTAAGTCAGTCTCATGTACACATATGATGTTGGAGCTAATTGGTTATCTCCATTTTAATTGTATTTTTGAGACATTATAAGAAAAACATCAATGTTGCATTCCACTGGATCCCTCTTCCCAAACAGACCTAGATGAGTCTAGCTTTGCCCAGGACCGTGGACTTCCGTGTTATGTGGGGCTGGGTGCTGAGGACATCGACACATCTGTAACCAAATCAGTGAACCTCAGTGGGAGCTGAGAGCCATGTCTCTGGAATGAGGGCCTCTCATTCCTTTGTTCTCGATATTTCCTGGCAACGGGTACACAAGCACATGCTATTAACAGATGGTGGAAGACATAATTGGGATTTTTATCATAACATATCCCTCATGCTTCCACCATGCGCCAAAGAAGAAGAGATGCTTGGACTAGCTAGCTTCGTCACAGCAGGACTAAAACCCCCTACTGTACTTCAAACCTCCGAAGACCCGAGTCCCTCCACGACAGACTCAACCACTCAGTGAGATGTGGTTTTCAGTCAGAAGTGCAGAGCCAACTTTGGCAGATATGTTCCTTCAGATTCCTTTTAAGATCAATTGTTAATGTGAGAGAGACTGGAGCCTAGTTTATCTGGTAAGTTGAGGCATACATCTGCGCTGCAGAGCTGAGGCCTATGGGATTGGCAGAGAGCCCTAAACTTTGTACAGACAACTGTGCCTCATAACCCGCACAGATGAAAAGGTCTCCTTTGCTTAACCCCATAGCTATGTGCTGAGCAAGTCAGAAAGAAAGCAGGAACAAGTATGGCAAAGAACTTAGCCAAAGAAGCTTAAGAGGATTAATTTTGATTTTTTGCTGTTGATGTTCAAATCTAGTGTGTGCCTTCTCAGTTCAAAATTGATTACCCAGGTCTGCTTTATAAAAGCATACATACATAGTGCATATTTTAAAGAGAAAATTAATTCTTCATAATTTATAAGTCTCTAAAGAAGTATAGTTTATAATGTTCATATGACTCTTGTGCATTTATGCCGCTTGCATCATCTAAAGAATTTGAGGGGTTTTGTTAAAAGTATCTGCTGGCTGGGAATATTTCACATTACACGCAGGATGATTAAAATCGCAGTGCTACCCTTTGGGCACATGCCTGAGCATTGTAATCAGTGAGGTTTATATTTAGTGGTCAGTAGCATAGCTAAAGAAGTACCTCAGACAGCTTGAAATCTAACATGGTGGTGGTTATAGCTGGTAGTTAGGAGCTGGGAATCAGATGGTTGGGTTCAAATCTGACCCTTTCTCCTATCAGCTAAGTGACTTCGATCAACACACTCAACTTCTCTAAATCTTGATTTCCTCATTTGTAAATAGGCATGAAAATATTATCATGGGGTTAATTATATCATTATAAAATATTTTAAAATATGTAAAACAAATCATTATAAAATACATAAAATATCATACGGTTGTGAGTTTTAAATGAAGTAATATGTGAAAGTACTTACCATAATACCTGTTGCATAATATGTGCTAAATAAACATTAGCTATTATTTATACAAAGTGATAAACAGGGCTACATAATTTTCTAGCCCCACAGCAAAATGAAAATGTGGAACCCTTTGTTCAGAAAGCAAAGCAAAAAAAAAAAAAAAAAAAAAAAAAAGTGCTGTTAAAGGTACTTAAAAAAAGCTTTTTATTCTCGTTCATGCTCTCTCTCAGCTTGTGATGGTGATATTGTATGTAATTACTAGACTTTTTAGATTTACAAAAAAAAAAAAAGAGAAGGAAAAAGAAGAAAATGGAAAGTGGAGTTCTCATATTACTCCCTCCAGGTTTCCACTATTATTAGCATCTTGCATTAGTGTGGTACATTTGTTATACTTGACAAACCAATATTGACACATAATTACTAACTAAAATTCATAGTTTATATTAGAATTCACTCTTAATGTGTATAATTCTACATGTTTTCAAAAATGCATAATGTCATATATCTACCATTACAGTATCATACAGAATAGTTTCACTGATCAAAAATATCCTTTGATAGCTGGTTAATCATATGCAAAAAAATGAAACTGGATCCCTATCTTTCACCACATACAAAAATTAACTCAAGATGAATTAAAGACTTAATTGTAAGACCTTAAACTATAAAAATTCTAGAAGAAAACCTTGGAAAACCATTCTGGACATAGCTTTGGGAAAGAATTTATGACTACATCCTCAAAAGCAATTGCAAGAAAAACAAAAATTGACAAGTAGGACCTGGTTAAACTAAAGGGCTTCTGTACAGCAAAAGAAACTATCAACAGAGTAAATAGACAACCTGCAGAATAAGAGAAAATATTCACACACTATGCATTCAACAAAGATTTAATATCTGGAGTCTATAAGGAACTTAAAGAATTGAACAAGCAAAAAACAAACAACTCCATTAAAAAATGGGCAAAAGACATGAGCAAACACTTGTCAAAAGATGACATACAAGTCACCAACAAACGTGAAAAAATGCTTCTCATCACTAGTCATCAGAGAAATGCAAATCAAAACCACAATGAGATATCATCTCATACCAGTGGAAATAACTATTATTAAAATGTCAAAAAACAACAGATGTTGGTGAGATTGTGCAAAAAAAGGGAATGCTTATAAACTTTGGTGGGAATGTAAATTAGTTCAGACACTGTGGAAAGCAGTTTGGAGATTTCTCAAAGAACTTAAAACAACTATCATTTGATCTAGTAATCCCATTACTGGGTATATATCCAAAAGAACACAAATTGTTCTACCAAAGGGACACTTGTACTTGCATGTTCACTGCAGCACTATTCACAATAGCAAAGACATAGAACCAACCTAGGTGCCCATCAGCAAAGGGTTGGATAAAGGAAATTTGGTACATATATACCACAGAATACTACACAGTCATAAAATAGAGCAAAATCACCTGGCCAACATGGTGAAACCCCATCTCAACTAAACAAACAAACAAACAAACAAACAAAAAAATTAGCTTGGCATGGTGGCAGGTGCCTGTAATCCCAGCGACTCAGGAGGCTGAGGCAGGAGAATC
>NW_012101255.1:3214518-3226635 GCF_000951045.1 Mandrillus leucophaeus
AAAAAAAAAAGGAACAAAATTGTGTTCTTTGCAGCAACATGGATGGAGCTGGAGGCCATTATCCTAAGCAAATTAATGCAGGAATAGAAAACCGAATACCACATATTCTCACTTATAAGTGGGAGCTAAACATTGAGAACTCATGGACATAAAGGTGGCAACAATAGACACTGAGGACTATTAAAGAGTTGAGGAGGGGTTGAAAAACTAACAATTGGGTACTATTCTGTATCTGTGTGACAGGATCATTTGTACCCCCAACCCCAGCATCATACAATATAATCAGGGAAGAAACTTGCACATGTACCTCCTGAGTCTAAAATAAAAGTTGGAGCCGGGCGTGGTGGCTCACGCCTGTAATCCTGGCACTTTGGGAGGCTGAAAGGGTGGATCACTTGAGTCCAGGAGTTTGAGACCAGCCTGTGTAACCCTAGCGAAACCCTGTCTCTACAGAAAAATACAAAAAACTTAGCTGGGCCTGGTGGGTGCACCTGTAGTCCCAGCTACTACTGAGGCTGAGTTGGGAGGATCACTTGAGCCCAGGAGGTGGAGGGTGCAGTAAGTTAAAGTTGCACCACTGCACTGCAGCCTGGGTGACAGAGTGAGACCCTGACTCAAAAAAAAAAAAAAAGTTGAAAAAACAAAAAAGATTCCTTGTGCTTCGCTTCTGCATCCTTTCCCCACTATTTCCCCCAGTCCCTGGAAACCACTGATCTTTGCATTGTCTCTTTTGCCTTTTCAGATGTCATATAGTTGGAATTATATAATATGTAGCTTTTTCAGACTAGCTTCTTTTATTTAGCAATATGCATTTAAGCTTTCTCTTCCATGATTTTTTATGGCTTGATAGTTTATTTTTATTGCTGAATTTCATTGTATGGATATGCCACAGTTTATTCATTCATCTGCCAAAAGACTTCTTGGTTACTTCCAATTTTTGACAACTATGAATAAATTTGCTATAAACATTCATGTGTAGTTCTTTTTTGTGTGGGCATAAGTTTTTAACTCATTTTGATTTTAGCCATTCTAATAGGTATGCAGTGGTATCTCATTTTTGTTTTAATCTGCAAATTTGTAACAGCATATGACGTGGAACATTTTTTTATATGCTTACTTGCCATCTGTATATCTTCTTTGCAGAGGTGTCTGCTCAGATCTTTTGCTCTCTTTCTAATTGGATTGTTTGTTTTTTATTGTTGAGTTTTAAGAGTTCTTTGTATATCATGGGTAACAATCCTTTCTCAGATATGTCCTTTGCAAATATTTTTTCTGTCTGTGCCTCATCTTTTCATCATCTTAATGAAGTTTTTCACAGAGCAGAAATTTTTTATTGTAATGGAATCTAACATCAATGTTTTCTTCTAGAAGTTTTATAGTTTTCCATTTAGGTTTGTGATTCATTCTAAGTTAATTTTTGTGTAGTATAAGGTTAGATTCTATATTCATTTTTTGCATGTGGATGTCTAATTGTTCCAGTATCATTTATTGAAAATACTATCCTTACCCCAGTGAATTAACTTTGCTTTGTCAAAGATCAATTGACAATACTGTGTGGGTCTTTTTCCAGATTCTCTATTCTGTTCCTCTGCTCTATTTGTCTGTTCTTTCACCAATACCACATTGTCTTGATTACTGTGGTTTGTAGTAACTCTTGAGGAAGTATAGTGTCAGTCCTCTGACTTTGTTCTTCTTCAATATTTTGTTGGTTATTCTGGGTCTTTTACCTCCCAATGCAAACTTCAGAATCAGTTTGTTGTTCACCACAAAGTAACTTTCTGGGCTACTTTATTGAAATTGCATTGAATCTGTAGATCAACTTGGAAAGAACTGATATTTTAACAACATTGAGTCTTCTTATCCATGAACATGGAATATCTCTTCATTTATTTGTGATCTACTTTGATTTCTTTCATTAGAGTTTTGTAGTTTTCTTCATATACACATGAAATCTTTTAGATATTTTGTTAAATTTATACATAAATATTTTATGTCTTTTATTTGCTATTTAATGTTGTTCTGAGTGTAAAAATTAAAATGTAAATTTTACCATTCATCTCATATCATGCAATTCCAGTTTTAAGTGCAAACACAAAACATTTAATTCATATGTAGAATCACCAGAATTACACAGTGGAAAATCTGTACAGAATGTATGTGCATGAAAACAGCCCAGCTGATAAATGAGAAGTGGTGGAGATACAGGCAGTACAGCTGATCACAGAAGGATGTTAACTAACTAGAGAATAAAGAATACTTCAGCTGGAAAGGAAATAACGTTGATCTCTAGTTCAAGAAACTAGGTCCCAAATGAAAAGTGGCCAGGGTCACACAGGTAAAGACTGATGAGAACTTCTCTTACCATCCAAGCAGCATTGTTGAAATTCACTATGTAATATTAGTTCAGGTTTCTTATATACTGGATTTCAGGTCTACTGACATTCAAAGTTTTATTGAGCTTGACTAGATACCTCTGGGAATATTCAGATGTACACACTGTGAGTCCAAGTAGAATCCCAAAGCAGTTACGACTGTCACAGATGTAGCAATACCTTTGGCCCCAAAACTTGTTGAAGGAGAGACTAAATTAGAACTAGTCACACTGACATGTTTTTAATATTATGCATTGATTCTGCTGGGAAATAAAAGAGGCATCTTCCTTCCTGGGGGAGAAAAGTGACTGGTGTGTATGTGTTCTTGGCAGGAGTTTTTGCCATCTGAGCCAGGCTCAGTTGGGGAGAACATCAGATTCAGAAGAGACCTGAAAGATAAACTCATTCAGTGGCTTTTAAACTGTGTTCTAGGGATCCACACACATTTCATTACATTTATTTTATTATTTGAAAAACTAAGTTAAAAAATGCTTACTACTCAAATATGTTACAGATCAAAGCTTGACATGGTGGAAATCACAGATCATGATAATCTTCAAATATCTCATGAGGAAATGCTATACATGGTACCTTATGAAATAGGTATACTACTTTTATCTGTGCTATGTATTAGGGAGCCATACAAGACTTCATTTTATGAAAGGATTCCCTTGCACAAAAGTTAAGTTTGAAAATCACTGATCTATTCATCCCCCTCCAAATAAGCCTCTAAGAACTGTTGATAGATTCATAATACATGTTTAACAAATTTCAGTCATCATTATTTCCTACAGATAGAGAAATTGAGGCCTAGGTTGACTAAATGACTTGCCCAACACATCCAGATATTTAGCAGCAAAGCCAGAATTTTACCTGTGTCTTGACTCCTAGATCATTTTTCTTTTTACTCTATTGCAATTGCCTCCAGATTCCATTCCCAGCAAATAGCTAAAATATTAAGTCTTCCAGGCATAGGCTGTATTTCCTGTCCCTTTGATCTATCCTTTTCTTAGTCCTGGGAGCCAGGAGGGAAAAAGAGAGAGAAAGAGAAGGGGGGCGAGAGAGAGAGAGAGAGAGAGAGAGAGAGAGAAAGAGAGAAAGAGAGATCTCAGCAGAGGACTCACCAAGATGTTCTTATTTTGACATCTTTAACACTTGGGCCAAAAAAGTGACAATCCTGCTTTTAAATGTTTATCCCATTTTCCTTATAAAAACACTTATATGTGGCAGACCATGGATCCCAAATTTTGATCAGAAATGTGATCTTTCTTTCAGAGGTCCCAAAGATAGACAATTATTTACAGCCTAGAGGAGAGGTAAGAACCCACAGCTACCATGAATGAATAAATGATGAGTTCTGACCATGGTTCTCCAACTCTACAAACTGTGGCACTACACACAAATTTAAGATATCCACAAGCCCCACTTCTGAAAATTTTACAGTCACTTATGCAGCCTGTTCTGAAGATACTTTCAAACCATTCCTTCTCCCTCCTTCTCCCATCCTCCATACATTGATATACTCTTGTCTATGCCTATCTTTCTAGTCTTTGAACACCTCCAAATTCAGGCTTAGAGTAACAAATGAGTAAATGGGGAAAAAATTAAATCCCCAAACCGCTTTACAAAGGCTTAAATGTATGATTAGAATATTACTGTAATATCTATATGGCAAATAATAGGAACTCAATAAATACTTGAATTAATAAATTTGTTTTACATATTTTTATGGAATATTTCTTATTTTCTGCTTACAAGTTAAAGTGATTGTTGAAAAGCACACAGATTGATAAAATGAATAACGCAGTAAGCAAAGCTGCCTTTACAGGGAGGTTCGGACCATGTCCTGCAACACTAGGCTACTTGTTGGTGGGCTTTAGTGATGGTGATGAGTGATTTACCTGAATTCAGCCATCTTTAACCTACTCCCCCTTGTGGTTAGTGTGAGACGTTTTAAGGTGGCTGGTGTGGCTTTCACTCCTTTAGCACTATGTTCTGACCTAGAGATAAAATAATTCACGGACAAAACCAAACTCAAAACCAAAACATTTTAAGAGTGGACTAGACTAATGTGAATGCGGGAAGACCTAGAGAGCCAGGCCCTTTTCTCTTGATCTCTTTCTTTCCTAAGCAGCTCCTTCACCTTCATCAAGACTCAGCTCAGGACCAACCCCTTCCAGAAAGTTTGTTCTGGTTTCTTGCTCTGTGAGTTTGAGGCCTCAACTTGTGACTACCTCTATCAAAGAGCCTATCACTCTGTGTCTCTGCTCACTAGTCCCTAGTCCCCAGTGGACTGTGAACATCTGGAGGTGGGGGCAGGAACTGTGCCTTGCATTTCTTTATTCCAAAATGTCTTCTTTTGCCAGCTATGGAGTAGATGTTCAATAAATGTTTGTTGAAATAAATAAGTGGTTCTTGCCACTAAAAACTTCAGACAATTGGTATAATATCTCAGGTTGCAATTTTCTCATTTATTTTATTAGGGATTTAGGACTTTAAGTCCCTAAAGAGTCTGTGTGTCTGGAATTACATTTATTATCAAAATATTCTGTAAGAATTGGTCCCCTTTTGACTTTCAAGTTCTTTTTTTTTTTTTTTTTTGAGATGGAATCCCGCTCTGTCACCTAGGCTGGAGTGCAGTGGTGAGATCTCGGCTCACTGCAACCTCCACTTCCCGGGTTCATGCCGTTCTCCTGCCTCAGCCTCCCGAGTAACTGGGACTACAGGTGCCCGCCACCACCACGTTGGGCTAAGTTTTTGTATTTTTAGTAGTGACGGAGTTTCGCCGTATTAGCCAGGATGGTCTTGATCTCCTGATCTCGTGATCCTCCCACCTTGGCTTCCCAAAGTGCTGAGATTACAGGCGTGAGCCACCGCACCTGGCCTTGACTTTGAAGTTCTTTTATTTGGGGACTTTTGAATCTTTTTGACTCTATGGAATTGTATGTCATGGTATGTTAATATTGGAGGTGGGAATGGAAAATAGCCCAGTAGTTACTAGCAAAGATAGCATTGAAGAGATTTCTTCATAAGTAATTGTCTGAATGATTATTTTTCAAAGAAAATCATCTATTCCATATAGACCTCAAATAAGTTTTTATTTATATTTTTTATTTCATTTCAAGACATACCAGCTTATGGAGAGGTCCAGAAGTATTTCCTCCTCTTGGCTTGGAGTTCCCAACATATCAAGTTTTAATAATATTTGACTCAGGACTGCAAAGCATTATTTAGCAAATATACAGTTTGTGTTCAAGACATTTGAGGAAAATAAAAACAGGAAGAAAAAATTACTAAGCTTCCCCCAACATGGTTTAAATTTCTATGTTGATTCAATGAGTAAACATTGAAAAATGTATATGACTGTGAATCTAAGAATAGTAATACTTAATACAGACTCTGCCATAAAACAAAACTTTGTCCAGGCTTTTCTCAAAAAGATAATGGATACAAGTGTTGGCAAGGGTATGGAGAAAGGGGAACGTTTGTACACTGTTGGTGGGAACGTAGATGGATGCAGCAAGTATGGAGGTTTCTAAGGAAATCAAAAGAAAAGCTACGAAACTACCGCATGACCTGGCGATCTCCCTTCTGGGCATATATCCAAAGGAAATGAAATCACCACCTCATAAAGATAGCTGCACTTTCATGTTGATTGAGGCATTACTCACAATAGACAAGATATGGAAACAACCAAAGCACTGTCAACCGATGAATGGATAAACTGTGATATATATAGTATGATGGAATAGTATTCAGCCTTAAAAAAGATTCTGTCATTTGACACAACATGGATGAATGGAGAGGACATTATGCTAAGTGAAGTAAACTAGACCACAAGAAGAAAAATACTGCACGATCTCACTTATATATGAAATCTTTTAAAACATTGAATAAATAGAAATGGAGAGTATAATGGTGATTGGAGTGGGAGGACGGGGGAAATGGGCAGATGTAGGTTAAAAGGGACAAAAGTTGCAGTTATATAGGATGAATTAATCTAGAGATCTACTGAATAACATGAGGAAGACAGCTAAAAATATTACATACTGGAAATTTGCTAAGAGAGATTTTTGGTACTTTTACCACACACACAAAAGTGAGTATGTGAGAGGATGGATGTATTAGTTCACTTGACTATAGTAATCACTTTATCATATATGTGTATATAAAAACATCGTGCTGTACATCTTAAATATACACCATAAAGAAAGTGTTCAAACTGCCTAAGATCTAGAAGACATCAGAGAGGATTGTATACAAGTCTGGCAATGAGGCAAAGTGAGAATTCATTGTCTTATCCCACATCTCTGTTTTGTTTCTGTGAGAATTAGGGTCTATTGGAGGCAGAGAGAGTGGTGTGCTCTAAGGATACTGACAGCTGGAACTTTTGTTCCTCTAAAGTAGGAAGCACTCAGAAGTGGGAATGTTTGCAGGAGACAGTCCTTTCAGAACTGAGGTAAAAATTTTTCAAATTAAAAAAAAATGTTTTGGAGGCCATGGAAAGAAATTGATATTTTTAATGAACTAAGTTAGGACAGGAGGAATCTGCAACTGGTCAGAAAATAGAATTTTAAGTAAAGGGAAGAAAAATAAATCTTGTAGATACCAGGATGTTTGTTGCTAAGCAGTATTTTTTGGGTGTGTTTGTGTTGTTGTTTTTTGAAACTTACTGCTAGTTTGTAAAGAGGGACTCTTTGATTATAAAGAAAACTGCAGGCCAGGCATTGTGGCTCACGCCTGTAATCCCAGCACTTTGGAAGGCCGAGGTGGGCGGATCACCTGAGGTCAAGAGTTCGAGACAAGCCTGACCAACCTGGAGAAATACCATCTCTACTAAAAAATACAGTAGTAGCCGGGCGTGGAGGCACATGCTGTAATCCCAGCTACCTGGGAGGTTGAGGCAGGAGAATTGCTTGAACCCGGGAGGCGGAGGTTGACATGAGCCGAGATCGCGCCATTGCACTCCAGTCTGGGCAACAAAAGCAAAACTCCATCTCAAAAAAAGAAAAAGAAAACTGTAGTTTGAAATGTAAAATGACCCCATAATGAGGCCTGTATTTGCCTTTACTGCAGTCTTTTCAGGAATGTAGGCACAGGTTAATCTGTATGTAAAGGATTATGTTAGCCTCTGAGAGACTCTGGGAAAGGGTTGTCCTGTTAAAGTCATAAAGGCCCTTCTTTTCCTTCAAAGGGTATTTTTTTTTCTATGTAGAAAATCTACCAGAAAACCTTGCCAAATGTCTAAGGATGGCAAAAAGAGTTATCTCAGATCTTCTATTCGTGTTTGGGAATTCTAATAAACTGAATTCATGTTTTCATTTATTTATTTGTTTTGTTTTAAATTTTTGTGAGTACATCATACATCTATATATTTACAGGGTACATGAAATATTTTGATATAGGCATACAATGCATAATAATCACATCGGGGTAAATAGGGTATCCATCATCTCAAGCATTTATCCTTCTTTGTGTTTCAAACAATCCAATTATAGTCTTTTAGTTATCTTTAAATGTACAATAAATTATTGTTGATTGTAGTCACTCTGCCATGCTATCAAATACTAAATTTTATTCATTCTATCTAATTATATTTTTGTACCCATTAACCATTCCCACTTACCCCTCACCCCCACTGCCAAACTATCCTTTTCAGTCTCTGGTAACCATCATTCTACTATCTCCATGAGTTCAATTGTTTTTATTTTTAAATCCCACAGATGAGTGAGAACATGCAAGTTTGTCTTTCTGTTCCTGGCTTGTTTCACTTAACATAATGACCTCCAGTTCCATCCATGTTGTTGCAAATGACAGGATATTATTCTTGTAATGACTGAATAGTACTCCATTGCATATATGTACATTTTCTTTCTCCATTCATCTGTTGATGGATGCTTAGGTTGCTTTCAAATTTTAGGTATTGTAAACAGTGCTGCAACAAACATAGAAGTGCAGACATCTCTTTGATATACTGATTTCCTTTCTTTTGGGTATATACCAGCAGTGGGATTGCTAGATCATATGGTAGCTCTATTTTCGGTTTTCTGAGGAACCGCCAAACTGTTCTCCGTGGTGGTTGTACTAATTTACAGTCCCACCAGCAGTGTACAAGGGTTGCCTTTTGCCCACAACCTTGTCAGCATTTGTTATTGCCTGTCTTTGGATATAAGCCATTTTAACTTACGTGAGATGATATCTCATTGTAGTTTCGATTTGCATTTCTCTGTTAATCAGTGATGTTGAGCACATTCTCATATGTCTGTTTGTCATTTGTATGTCTTCTTTTGAGAAACGTCTATTCAGATCTTTTGCCCATGTTAGAATAGGATTATTGGAGTTTTTCCCTATAGAGTTGTTTGAGTTCCCTATATATTCTGGGTATTAATCCTTTGTCAGATAGGTAACTTGCAAATATTTTCTCCCATGCTATGGGCTGTCTCTTCACTTTGTTGATTGTATCCTTTGCTGTGCAGAAGCTTTTTAGCTTGATGTGATTCCATTTGCCCATTTTTGCTTTGGTTGCATATGCTTATGGGGCATTATTCAAGAAATCGTTGTCCAGTCCAATGTCCAGGAGAGTTTCTCCAATGTTCTTTCTTTTTTTTTTTTTTTTTTTTGGTAGTTTCTTAGTTTTAGATCTTATATGTAAGTCTGTAATCCATTTTTGTTTGATTTTTGTATACTGTGAGAGATAGGGGTCTAGTTTCATTCTTCTGCATCTGGATATTCAGTTTTCCCAGCACTGTTTTTTGGAGAGACTGTCCTTTCCCCAGCGTATGTTCTTGGCACCTTTGTCAAAAATGAGTTCACTGAAGTGTATAGATTTGTTTCTGGATTCTCTATTCTGATCCATTGGTCTATGTGTCTGTTTTTATGCCAGTCAGTACCATGCTGTTTTGGTTTCCACAGTTCTTTAGTATTATTTGAGGTCAGGTACTGTGATTGCTCCAGTTTTGTTTGTTTTGCTCAGGATAGCTTTGGCTATTCTGGGTCTTTTGTGGTTCCATATAAATTTTAGAATTATTTTTTCTATTTCTTTGAAGAATATCATTGGTATTTTGATAGGAGTTGCACTGAATCTGAAGAATGCTTTAGATGTATGGACATTTTAATAATATTGATTCTTGTAATCTATGAACATGAAATATCTTTTCATTTTTTGTGTATTTTCTTCAACTTCTTTTATCAGTGTTTCATAGTTTTCATTGTAGAGCTCTTTCACTTCTTTGGTGAGGTTAATTCTTAGTTTTTTTTGTAGTTACTGTAAATGGGATTATTTTCTTAATTTTTTTTCAGATTGTTTGCTGTTGGCATATAGAAATGCTACTAATTTTTGTACGTTGATTTTTTAATCCTGAAACGTTGCCGAATTTATCAGTTTGAATAGTTTTTTTGTGTGTGGAGTCTTTAGATTTTTCCAAATATAAGATTATATCATTTACAAACAAGAATAATTTGACTTCTTCCTTTCCAGTTTGGATGGCCTTTATATCTTTCTCTTGTTTGATTTCTCTAGTTAGTACTTCCAGTACTATGCTGAATAACAGTGGTGAAAGTAGTCATCCTTGTCATGTCACAGATCCTAGAGGAAAAGTTTTCATTTTTGCTTCATTCAATATGATACTAAGTGTGGGTCTGTCATATTTAGCTTTTATTGTGTTGAAGTATATTCCTTTATACCAGTTTTTTGAAGGTTTATTAATCATGAAGAGATGTTAAATTTTATCAAATGCTTTTTCAGTATCAATTGAAATGATCATGTAATTTTTGTCTTTCATTCTGTTGATATGATGTATCACATTCATTAATTTGTGTATGTTGAACCATCCTTCCATCCCTGGGATAAAGTCAATTCAGTCATGACGAATGATCTTTTTAATGTGTTGTTGAATTCAGTTTCCTAGTATTTTGTTGAGGATTTTTGCATCAGTGTTCATCAGGGGTTTGACCTATGTTTTTCTTTTCTTTTTTTGATGTGTCTTTGTCTGGTTTGGTATTATGGTGATACTGGCTTCATAGAATGAATTTGGAAGTATTCCCTCTTCTATTATTCAGAGTAGTTTCAATAGAATTGGTGTTAGTTCTTTTTTAAATGTATGATAAAGTTATCATGTTGTTTCTGAGCTCTAACAAATAATATAAGCTTGTTTACTTTGTAACAACAAAAATTTGTTTTTCTAGGAATGCATATGCATTCCCATTTTTTACGCCTGCTCCTAGAAAAATAACTGCGTATTCATATAGCAGAGCCATTGGACTTTAAAAAAAAATAGGAAAAACAGGCATAACTTTATTTTTAATTTGTGGGGCACTATTAGTAAACCTAGTACATTTGTAGCACTACAATGATGTTGAAGCAGGAAATTTCCCTGACCCCTCTGTGGGCAAGAACTGGAACTAGTTGGCTGCTTCAGCACCAGCAGGGGCAAGCTCTACTCACTCAAACCCACAGCGCTTAACCCGTTACTGAAGGGAGCATGCAGGTGAGGAGGTGCACGAGCTGGGGAGAGTGTTTTGGAGTGCCAACAGGAACAAACTTTGTACCGGTCCTGTGGCAGTGTTTTGGGGATGTCCGTGACCCCTGAAGCCCCAGAAGGAGTGTTACAGTCAGTGCTCTTTTAGCTTTGCCATCCATGGACAGCTTAAGTGTTAACAGCTCAGTAGAGAGTCAGTGTGACTGCCTTTTGCACCCACACCTGGGTTCTTATCTGGCATCCAGGAAGAATGTTGCATAAATGAATTTGAAGGATGGTCAATATGGGGGATTTTATTGCCAACGATGGTGGCTCTCAGCAGAAAGGGGAGCTGAAAAGCGGACAGATTGGGGGAAGGTAAGCTTCCTCTGGAGTCTAGCTGGGGATGGCCAAACTCCTCTCCAAAGCTGTGCCATCAAGCTGTCCCTCTGAAGTCAAGCCGCTTCTCTCCAACTGTAGTTTCTGACGTCCAACCGCATCTCCTCTTCTCCTCTCTCTGCTGGCTGAACTTGGGGTTTTTATGGGCACATGATGAGGGAAAGGGGGGTCATGGGTGGTTTTGGAAAAGGCAACATTCAAGTGGGAAAACAGGGATGTATATTCTCACTTTGGGCCACAGTTCCAGGCTTGAAGGTGAGGCCCTCACTGGGGACCTGCCCTCTTCTGCCCAGAATTTTCCTGTCTCCTGTCCCTGTCAATGTGAAAATTGGTTTTGATCTAAAATGATTGAATATTAGTTAACAGAATCAAAAGTTTTTTATTGGCAGAAAGACTTAAAAACTAGATTCCCCATTGATCTATTTTTAGGCTTTGTGGTGACAGAGCCTGGCACCTAAGGGACATTCAATAAATATTTGTTGACTCATGATTGACAAGTATCAATTTTGAGGCTAAAATGAAAAGTCCACTTAGAGTATAAGAAGTTTATATAACTTATCTTAACCACGGTAATGATTTTAGCTGAAGTTTTCATTGTTCTTCCTTCATTTGGATTTCCTGACCTCTGAAAAGTGGAAGACAATTTTACATTAACAAAATTATCTCTAGGCCAGGCATGATGGTTCATGCCTGTAATCCCAGCACTTTGAGGCCAAGCCAGGAGGATTACTTGAGCCCAGGAGTTTGAGACCAGCCTGGGCAATATAGCAAGATCCTCTCTCTACACACAAAAAAATTTTTTTAATTAGCTGGGTATGGTGGCACATGCTTATAGTCCCAGCTATGCAGGAGGCTAAGGTAGGAGGATCACCTGAGCCTGGAGGTCAAGG
>NW_012101255.1:3232020-3232787 GCF_000951045.1 Mandrillus leucophaeus
CCTTTCTAACAAACCTTTTAAGAGCAATATTCTTAGAAATATTTAACTCATAAACTTTGCTTCATATATTTGCCAAGTGCTTAAAAAAAAAAAGGAGTAAAGGAGACAGTAATAATAGTGGGCTATAAAGGTGGAAGGAAGACAACAAAGATAACTCCAGGAAAGGAACAATGCCTGTGCACTGACCCTGGGGAAGGAAGCAGGGGCATATCGTCTGGACCCTTGAGTTGCGAAGCACTTGACCTTCAGTTTCTCTGTGGACGATGTGAAATAAAGAGCATCCCCCTCTTTTTATTTTAATTCCAGTTAACCTAAGTGCATGAAACTTGACAACTGGGTCATCTTTCCCCTTAGTGCTAATGAGAAATTTTGAACTGAGTAATTTCACATGTATGAGCTGAATTATCTATCAAAATGATTTCCTGAAAAAATGGGATAGTGATATACTGTGGATATTATTTATACATAATACTATTGACATACTGTAGATATTATTTTAAAGGGCCTCAGAACTTTTCTTTGCACACGATCCACTGTAAGAAATACATTTTATATCACAACACACATATGCATACATGTAAATCTAAATTACTGAAATGGAAGTTTCATTTAAAAAATACTTTCCCGGCTGGGAGCGGTGGCTGATACCTGTAATCCCAGCACTTTGGGAGGCCGAGGCGGGCGGATCACCTGTCAGGAGTTCAAAACCAGCCTGACCAACATGGAGAAGCCCCATCTCTACTAAAAGTACAAAAATCAGCCAGGCG
>NW_012101255.1:3238192-3247244 GCF_000951045.1 Mandrillus leucophaeus
GGTTTTCCATTGAGAAAGAGATAATGGCAGCATTCCTTGCCTGAGAAAGGAGTTGCAAGGTGCTGTTGCCTCAGGGCACACTCCAGACAACTGAAACCAGCTGTTGCTGACTGGGCTGACTTTTAATTGATTATTTTGGTACTTGTGTTGGCAATTTTCCCTTTTCCTCAGTCTTTGAAAAAAAAGCAAACATATCTGTTTATGTAACTACTAGAAGAAACACGAGGTTCTTAGCAACTGACCTAGTGTACCTTGACGGAATTGTATTATGTTTTGTGGGCATGGACTGCCATATAATTTGTGAGTCTTTTTTGATCACTCGGGTTTTGCTGGTAATATTTCAACAAAGGAGAGGAGATATTCGGTGCTGTCTTTGCTCTTGCCTTGTGAGATGTTCTCACCCTGCTCCAGTATAATTGAGCCAATATGAGTTTTAATCTTTTTTTCCTCATTAAGAAATGCTCAAATTTATATATAGAACACTGAAATCCAATATATATTTAAGAAGTTATCTCTAGGCAGTATAAAAGAAACCAAATACATTTGTAACACTACAATGATGTAAAAATTTGTTTTGTTTGACTTAAAATGATTAAATATTGGTTAAAAGAGTCAATACTTTTTTATTGCTAGAAAGACTTAAAAAAACAAACCCTGGAGATTATTTTATCTGAAAGTTCTTATTTATGCAATAGAAGTTACTGATGCCCAGAAAAGCAATGTGACTTGTCACGATCACAGGTCCCTTTGAGAAAACTTTTTTTTTTTGTTTTTGCTCTCTCTGAAAAGCAGTTTTACAGGGCCTGACAAAAAAAATTCACTCAGCACAGCCATAGTTCAAAAGTTAGTGAGCCATAGGAGCTATGGCAGAGTAGAAAAATGAATTTGCTGTCATCTGCTGTTTTGTTTTATGCAAGACACATACCATGGAAGCTCCAGCTTTAGGGTTCTCAGGGAGACAATGTAATATAATGTTTCTATTACAGAAAAAAATAGAGAAAACTCAGCCATAAAGGTTCCAGTTCAAAAATTCAGTTAACGTGCATTTGGGAAATCAAAATATCGTTCTCATATTCAAAGAAAATAATTGCTGTTAAAGTCAATTTGGGGGAAGTCTGCTTTTAATAACACTCTCTTTAGAGAATAGTCACTCAAAAATTGAGAAAATAGATTCAGCTTCAAGTCAAATATTCTCTATGCACTATACTGATAAGACAGAAATTGGGGGCAGGGGGAGTCTTTTAGAAAAGAATCAGTAAATGGAGAATATATTACCAAGTGAAATGCATCTAACATTTTATCTCTCCTGAAAGAATATTTATAAGAATTAACTTTCCTCTGTGTATGAAGTGTATATTATTTATAGCTATTTAAAGCTATTAAAAGAAAATTGAAAAAGGTAATTTAAAAGTGTTTACTTTCTCTTAAACTTTTTCATTTTGACTTATTCCAACCATTGCCACCATACATAGAAACTTTCCCATTCTAAAGGAGACAGAGACCACTTTGTAGAACAAAAGTGGCTTTAAACACTTATCTTGTGGTCTTGGGAGAGTGGAGAAAAGAGGGGGGAGGGGAGGAAAGTAAGGAGAGTAGAAGAAAGGACTCCTTTCTAACAAACCTTTTAAGAGCAATATTCTTAGAAATATTTAACTCCTATAAACTTTGCTTCATATATTTGCCAAGTGCTTAAAAAAAAAAAAGAGTAAAGGAGACAGTAATAATAGTGGGCTATAAAGGTGGAAGGAAGACAACAAAGATAACTCCAGGAAAGGAACAATGCCTGTGCACTGACCCTGGGGAAGGAAGCAGGGGCATATCGTCTGGACCCTTGAGTTGCGAAGCACTTGACCTTCAGTTTCTCTGTGGACGATGTGAAATAAAGAGCATCCCCCTCTTTTTATTTTAATTCCAGTTAACCTAAGTGCATGAAACTTGACAACTGGGTCATCTTTCCCCTTAGTGCTAATGAGAAATTTTGAACTGAGTAATTTCACATGTATGAGCTGAATTATCTATCAAAATGATTTCCTGAAAAAATGGGATAGTGATATACTGTGGATATTATTTATACATAATACTATTGACATACTGTAGATATTATTTTAAAGGGCCTCAGAACTTTTCTTTGCACACGATCCACTGTAAGAAATACATTTTATATCACAACACACATATGCATACATGTAAATCTAAATTACTGAAATGGAAGTTTCATTTAAAAAATACTTTCCCGGCTGGGAGCGGTGGCTGATACCTGTAATCCCAGCACTTTGGGAGGCCGAGGCGGGCGGATCACCTGTCAGGAGTTCAAAACCAGCCTGACCAACATGGAGAAGCCCCATCTCTACTAAAAGTACAAAAATCAGCCAGGCGAGGTGGCATATGCCTGTAATCCCAGCTACTTGGGAGGCTGAGGCAGAAGAATCCCTTGAACCCGGGAGGCGGAGGTTGCAGTGAGCTGAGATCGTGCCATTGCACTCCAGCCTGGGCAACAAGAATGGAATTCCATCTCAAAAAAACAAAAAAACAAAAACATAAACAAACAAAAAATCTAACAAAAAAATACTTTTCCTTACTAGGCATGATGCATTTTGATATTTTTCCATTTCACTGTATTTTTTTTTTTTTAATTCTGGGTTCTAATCCATTAAATTGATTTTACCACCTACGAAAGAATTGAGACTCAGAGTATGAGTCAGAATCACAAACATAAACAAATCAGGGTGCTGGTTGTACTCGAGAATAATATGAAATTCAAGTATATTTTATTTGAAACAAACAAGTCTGGTAGAATCCAGAAGTTACCAAATTTGTGTTTTGTTTGTCATAATGTAAAACTTCAAATTTTTCAGAATCAGGTATTCTTCCAATTAGTATGTGGCTTATGCTGGTAAAAGACGATTTGGCAGCAAAACTCTTTTAAATATTAGACATTTTGCAATGAGAATAATAGTGACTTCTCAGTTCTGGGGGCTCTTAGTATAAAGTTGGGGCCTTAGATGAGGCAGAAAAACCTTCTAAATAGAGAATTGCAAGAAGGAACTGAAAACAATCTGGAGATAGAAAAGGGTTCTTAAAAATTGCAAAATGCTAACTAACACATTGCACACTTACTGTTGAATTTAGCTTTCCACAGGATAATGAACGCTTCCAAGAATTTCACAAAGGATCTTAAAGTTTTGTGTTCCAATGCCCTGCTCAATAAATGCAGGATTTCCCTCTGTGTTATTCCTTCAATCATTAAAAATATATTTGTTAAACATGCACAATATGTCCAGAGATGCAGAAAGCAATAAAATTTAGAAAGCTGTCCTCAGGGCTCCTACAATTAGTTAGAAGGGATAAAAGATGAGCAAAAAAATCCTAAAATGGATGCTCATCCCCAGTAAGTGGGGAGCTCCCCCTATTTCTTTTCTCTTGCCACAGTAACTCAGTTCCTTTGATTACTGGCTACTTCTTTATCAGACAGCTCTGGTTGTTTTTACATTGAATGGTTCCTTCAGTGACATCAGTCCAAATTCTATTTCTGTCCTTGGTGGCCATACAGTTAAAAAAGAAACAAATTTAGAGTAAACCCCGCTTTACCAGATTGACATCAAGAGGGGAGACACATTCCTAAGACCCCGTGAAAATCTGAGCGGGACACACCCACTGGCATCCCAGTTTGAGAAAGGGCAACTCCTGGACTGAATCCAGCAGAATCAGAACCATAGACTATTTTAGTTGACAGAGACCCTTCAAAGATATTTATCTAACTTCTATAATTCTTTAAATAGGAAAATGAGTTTGCAATCTAATCCACTGAAATATTTTCTAGGAGACGTGATTCCGATTTCATCAAGGACATCAGTGGGAAAATAGGATTCACTTTTCAGAAGTTTAATTAAGTCAACTTTGCTGCAACAGATTTTTTTTTACCCTTGAGGCAGATATTTCATATGGTTTAGCCTCTAAAGTAACCTTAAACATAAGGCTCTGGGCTTTTTGATGAAGAATTTGTGTATGTAATATCCCCAAGTGAGCTGAAGTTAAGAAGAACTAGTATGAACAACTAATAAATTGTAGTACAGGCTACAATTTAAGTAGTACATAGCTTTTTCAAGCTATGGATTATTATTGTTATTATACTATAGTCACAGTTTACAATGCGTGTTCACAAACCTGCTCTTTTTAAGCCTTACAATAATCTTTGAAGTAGGTTTTCTAAACCTTTCTTTCACAAAAGGAAACTAAGAAAGAATTCCTCTTACACTCATAGCAAATGAGAACTGGAACAGTATAAGTATTTTCTAGTTTAACCCCTTGATTTCGTAGAACCCGAGGCATGTAAGGGTTAAGCAATGTGGTAGATTTAAGACTAGAACTCAGGAATAAGACTCTCAGGAGACCTCTTTGCTCGATATTCTGCACATATTTGCCAGAATCCTGTGGGAGTAATCTGTAAATCTCATCAGATTCCTCTAAACATTTATAAATTGGACCATGTTGTACCTCGTGTTACGCAAATTTGTTTCCTCACTTGGCTATAACTTGGACATCTTTCTATGTTGATACCTATGTTGCGATCTCATTGTTATTTTTGAAGGGTGAATTAATTGGTACTCAGTAAGTATGCTCCAACTCAGTGATACCTATTATTTGTGCTAGTGTCAGTCTTGACTTGTCTGTGCCTGTGCCATATTAGTTATTAAATATTTTGAAGAATGATTCCTAGTCCTTTCTCTGTATTCCAAAACAGAGCAGCTGTATCTCTCAAGTCTTGAATGTAACCCACCATATTTCTCAACAAACCTAAACCTCAACAAAGGCTAGAACTATGTGACAAGCATGTAGATCTTCACAATGCAAGGCAGACAATCTGGTGTTCTGAGAACAAGACTGAGGTCTTTCTGTAGATGCCTAGGCCATATGTGGAAGTTGACACTTGGCAACAACAGGTAACTTTTGTTGTTTTATTTTCCACAAGAATTCTGACTGTTAGAGAACCTTCCATGGGTATTCTAATCATTTCTGCTCTTATGGGCAAATTTAAAAACATTGTAATCTTTAATGATAGTCTCTGAGAGGTAAGAAAGCAGGATTTCTTCCTCCGTACCATCCTGAGTCACAATTGCACATGCGCAAACAGTTGAGCAGAATATCCTTTGATGAAGTCACCAAAATGGCTGAAAAGGGCAATGATTTGATTGATGGCAAAATCAGATATTTGCCATTTGATGGTAGAATTGGATAAGGAAATATTTTGGAATCTCCTCTCAATTTTCTCATCAAGTATAGTTTTGACAGAATGCAGAATGTAAAGTGGTTTTTTTTCTTTTACTCCTAACTTCAAGATAGAAAACTTTCACCACCCTTGTGAATTCCTAATGAATTCGATATTACTAAGTTTCATGTGTTGCCAACATTTATGCCTTTCTGAAAAATAAGCAACTCCATAGCATTTAAAATTAGATATTTGTGATTTTGACTCATGTGTCTGTCAAAATGACAGTTACAGTGCCACTTTGGACTATTGAGATTTACAGCATGTTGGAAAATCGAACTTCTTCCTTTGCAGTAAATGTGAAACCATAATTGATGTGAGTTCCTTTTTTTTTTCCCTGTCATCATCAACTAACTCCCAAAATAATAATAATGTAATCATGAGGAGTACTGTGGGAAAGTGTCTGGTCAGGCTGGTTGAGCAATGAATGAAGGTGATAGTGGTGATGGGTGGTGTAGTTGTTTTTTCCAGGGAGTCAAGCTTTTTAGATCTCTGACAAATGGAATTACTCTTTTTTTTTTCATTTACACATTGGCTCACAGCATAATACCTGGCGCCACTATTACCCAATCTAAACAAATTTACTTTAATAATCCACTTATTTCTGTAATCACGATGTATTCAACTTATGGGCTAGAAGAAATAGAAGAAGAAACAAATACATTTTGAAAGTCTAAAAGCTCCTATTATCATGTTATCAAGGCATAACTTGATAGGGCCTAAAAGCCCTATTTTTGCTTTATCAAGGCAAACTTTAAATGAAAATAAAACTTATACTCATCTTAAAACAGAAAACATTCTGCTCATGGTAAGACACAGAGCAGTGTGAATTACACACACGCATGATGACATCAGAAGTAGCCAACAAACATGCTCCGACTTGAATTAATGTATGACCAACTCTCAATGTGTTCTCATTCAAACTTCAGCATACTGCACCAGTCTATGTGATTTGGTTTAGGTTTTCTTATTTTAGGTACGTTTATGATAATGACAGGTACTTCTTTTATCCCCTTCCTCTCCTGCCCCTCACCCAACATGCACACAATTAAATTATATAAGTGTGTATTATTGTCAAATGACAGATAGTCTATTTCTGGAGGTTTGGTTACACTACCCTCAATTTTCTAGTGTACCAACAAGCCTATTGACAACATCTACATATTTGCTCTTAGATATTCCTTCTTTGATCTAAGGAACTGAATCCTGTTTAAATGAAAGCAAACACCCCTCAAGGGGGTAATGTTTAAAGATTGTATCGGTCATTAACACCATAGCATAAATTGTGGAATTCAGGTAATTAGCATTTATTACAGGGCTTTTGAGGGCCTGTGTCAGGTCCAGTGACAGTAAAGACATGCCCTTGAGGAGCTTTTGACTTTTGTCATTATTTCATTTGGTAATGTTGGACAAGTTGATTCACTTTTGGGCTGAAGTTTGTCATCTGTGAATTGAAGGGACTGGATTAGAGTTATGGCTTTTTAAATATCTGGGGATTTCCAGGCTCTCCCTCTGGAAAGAAAAGGGGTTGAAACCAGTATAGCTCTTGGTTCACTTATTTATACCTTAGGCCTTTTTGAAACTTTTTTTTTGAGAAAGAGATTTTCAGCTAAAATATTAAAAATTAACAGTTCTGGAAATAACCCTACTGGATGATTTTCAAGATTTTTTAAAAAATTGTTGCCTCCAGTGGCATTCAACATTCTGTAATTTGACCCTATTTTCTCTATTCACAATAGGATAACCTCCTAAGAGGACATTTTCACTGAGAAGAGAGAAGTCCAGTAGGGCACTCTCTGGGGGTTTCTTGACATTGGTCAGACAAAGACCTAAAGTGTTTAGTGCTGTGTGTGCCAGTGTGGATGTGCAGGAGGTTGCACCCAAGCTCAGCTTGGCAATTTATCAAATTTGCCAAAGGTTAGGCCTGGGGCTCACCAGAGCCTGGGCCGCCAACTTTGTGAGAAAAAAATTTCCCTCTGAGGAACTTAATTTCCACCAATTCTTCCACTTCAGAAATGTCATTTCTCTCTAAGAAGTGCATTTCCTGCTACTTTTCAGAAAGAAGTTTGGGGCTTCAATAATTCCACTGGCTACATTTCAGCAGGCAAAATGTAGCTTAAAAACATACATAGGAAAAAGGAACTTTCAACACAATAATCTCATCTGATATGGAGAAACTTTAAATACAAACCATATTATGCCTTGGCTCTTTTCCTCCAGCCTCAACTTGGAATATTTTCTGGAATTGTTCCAAAAAAACTCTCTTAACAATGTCAAAAGAAATGTTAGGACACTCTTTCAACAGTCCTTTAAAATATTAGGAAGTGCAGAAATCACTAACTGATTTGAACTGACCAAAACAGAGAAGGGCTTGTTGTTTGGCATTATTTTTATGATGCTCAGATAAAATCTCTTCTTGGATTGACAGTATAAATGGAAAAGATTGAAAGCTATCTGGAATCTTTTTATTGGGGGTCATAGGGTTTGAGGCTTGAGAAAAGCCCCACACTTCCTTAACTTCCCACCATTAAACTCTGAACTTTAGGACCAAAATAAAATCCATGGGGCAAATTTACAAGGGTCTCAGAATGGCTATCCTAGTGGGGGAAAACACAAGGGGAGGGAGTTGAACCTGGGAATCTTAGCATCTTCATGTTGGTCCTGACTGCAACAGCATGTATGGTTGGGGATCTGAGATACAGTCTCTACATTCCAGAGAAAAGAGGAATATCAGTAAAGTAGGAAGATGTCCCAGAGACTGGAGAGATGTAGGCAAATAAAGGTAAGTAAACAGTGATAGTTAGCTTGAGGACTAAGGTAGAGGTAAACTGGAATTGTCCATGCCCAACCCTCAACGATCTTTGAAACTGCTCAGCCTTTTAAGTGACTTCTGGTCAAGAAGCAGCCTGGATTTTCGTAGTGTGGCAGGTGTAGACTTTATTACTTGCCATTGTCCCTGAGACAGCTTTTTACTGAAAGACGAGGAATTTTAAAATATATCAAGTGTATTAGTCCATTTTCACACTGATGATAAAGGTATACCTAAAACTGGGTAATTAATATAGGAAAAAGGGATTAATGAACTTACAGTTCCACATGGTTGGGGAGGCCTCACAATCATGGCAGAAGGCAAGGAGAAGCAAGTCACATCTTACATGGGAGGCAGCAGAAAAGAGAGAGCTTGTGCAGGGAACTCCTCTTTTTAAAACCATCGGGTCTCGTGAGACTTACTCACTATCATGAGAACAGCACGGGAAAGACCTGCCCCCATGATTCAATTACTTCTCACCAGGTCCCTCCTACAACACGTGGGAATTCAACATGAGATTTGGGTGGGGACACAGCCAAACCATATCATCAGAATAATACAGATGCCCAGTGAGTTCTAATGATAAATATTTTCCTCCAGCTAGGAGGATCAGAACAAGTGTGAGGTACTTGACTAGAGCCATGGGTTGGACACTAAGAAAAAATCTTGCTTCATACACCAGACTATGCAGATGAGGACTGGTCTTTCTCTGATCTTTGTAGTCCTTCCTGGAAAGGTATCATTCATAGTGACAGTATCTAACTTGGCTCAGACTTAGTCCTCAGTGAGGCAGTATTTATAAAATGAGTTTATTGCTAGTTGGTAAAGATGTTCAGAGGATGTACTCTGTGCCAAATGTTGTTTGTTTGGGGTTTTTTTGGTAAGTCCAAGGTAGGCATTTGAGTGTCACTTCTTTCTATCAGTTCACTCTCTTTCTTTCTTTCTTCATTTCATTTTTTTTTTTTTTTTTTTTTTTT
>NW_012101255.1:3247429-3277423 GCF_000951045.1 Mandrillus leucophaeus
GCCTTGGCCTCCCAAACTGTAGGGATTATAGGCGTGAGCCAGCATGCCCAGCCAGTTTTCTTTCTTTATGATTTTTCTTCATACGAAGGTGTAGAGTGTGACGTTTTCTATATACTTTGAATTTCTTTAAAAAAGGCTATTTTTTTATAGAAAAAAAGTCAAACCACAGTATATTTGTGTTTTTAAAATAATACAATACTTTCTATTAAATTGATTATATTGTGTATTGCACAATACTATTTTATAATTCTGCTGACTCCTAGTAATGGATCTACAACCCTGTGTTGAAAGAAGACTGTCTTCTCATGAAGAACCAAAACGATAGAATCTCATACAATGGACCTGTGCCTCCAAGTACATTATCAGTGACTTCTGATTTTTGTGGTATCTCTAGTCAATGAAACTACAAAGTGAGATCATTTGGAACTTACGGAAGGCTAGATAAGAGAGAAAGCAAAACTTCAAAATATGAGACTGGTTTAGTCAAGTCCAAGGGACCATGAACTGTTTGGGACTCAGAAGGAAAAAAGGGGAACTTGAAAGTGACTATAATAAATAGGCCCCAATCTACTGTTTCGAGATTGGCTTCTACTTGATGGGAAAATTGTGGTTCCCCAAAGTAAAGACAATAAATTTGATTAAGGGATCTGCCTGGAAAAGGGAGTGTACTCTGACCTCTGGGAGAGGGTTTTGCCTCACCACATGCTATGTGTACACTGGATGAGTAATATTTATTATTGAGCCATGTGATGGAACGACGAACAAAGGTTGTTCCTGGTCATCCTGTGTCTATCACTGCAATTGCTCCTCTTGTAAATGTGATATATTGCTGGCCACCCTCAGCTGTTTTTGAAGCAGAAACAAATGCTATTTTGTAAATAGAGCTTAGAACCCCTGGACATGTACTAGGACAGCTTATCAAACATATTGCATGTTCACTCTCGTGCTCAGTTGCAGAAGGATCTCCCAGGACTTCCTTCGCCATGGGGCTATGCTTTGATTGGCTGTGAATGATGTCATCACACTGTTTACTTTTTTTAGTGAAGGCAAAGATCTGAATGTGATATGCATGGGCACACGTTAAGTAATGGGAGAAACTCTACCCATAGATTTCGAGCCATGTTGTACTCATTTACTATGAGCCTATGATGTGACAACTCGGTAAAACACAAATCAATTGTGTGTCTTTTGGTGATTTACAACTTTTGGAAGTTTCTGTTTGTCTTGGATGCTTCCTCTTGGACTATCTTTGTAAGTTTAGTATTTGGGTCCTACTGTTAACAAACTGATTTTTTTCTGCAAACATAGGGCAATCTGCTAGGCACAATTTGAAATGAAATTTACAGATAAAATTCTGCCTTGACAAAATTTTAAGACAAATAGGCTTTGTTTGTCATTGACAGTTGAATTGACAGGTCTTTGCAACTCATTTATACAAAGCAGAACGTGTCTGGGAGAAAAGATATTTGACTAGGTGGTATAAGAAAATTATTAATGCATTTCTTGAGCTTAGAGAAGATTGGATTCCTCTCTGGCATTTCTAGGGAGGTGGGAAAATGTTCAGTGTTAAGGTCAAAAATAACTGATTAAATCATAGAATTGAACGTATGCAATACTGGTCAGCGGATGTCATGGAATAGACCAACAAATTTTCAGGAGGGATGAATCCTACCAAAATGTCTTCAAAGTTTTGGGGTTTTTTTCTAAGTATGATTTCATTCTGCTCTATGCCAGGTATATTCCAGAAATTTGGGTTGCACAGTTAAAATAAGAATAATAATATTTTTACAATTATTTTTATTATAATTTGAAGGTACAAAGGTACAATGTCCAATAAAAAGCTAAGGGCTCTAGTTAAATAAAAACTAGGCTTAAGAACCCAAGAGGGCATCCTGAGGCAATGTCAGTTTTGGACATTTAAGGCTTTCATATCCTCATTAATCCATCCACAAGATAAGCCTAACAAATATTTGTTGATGCTGATGAGGGCTATTTCACATGATTTCAGCATATTCATTAGAAGCATCTACATACCAAAACATTCCTCGAAGCTGATTCTTGATTCATTGACAACTTTGGCTGCTACCACGGGATTTCCAGAAGTTGCATTGTTCTTTCTGGGCATTCAGCGTAACTCACTCACTTGAAACTGCTTTCGTGGACAAAACGTGTTTCTAGGTCTAAGGTGAGAGAAAAATAAATAAATGAATAAGTAAAAGAATTAAATGTGTTATGCTTTTATTATAGCACACTGATTTTCTAAAAGGCTAAATTATATTATATAGATAGATATAATTTTGGGTTCTCGTTAGAATGTATATTTGTCTAGAACCTATTAAACTTCTTTAAAAGATTTGTAGGCACTATCCAAAAATTCTCTAAAATATTTAAAATCTTGAACTTAGATAAAATTGTTGTAATATTTGTTTAAAGTTAGGAAGTTCTGTAAGGGGTTGTAAATTGCCAGCCTGCTCTGTGCTTTGCAGAATCACAGCTTGAACAGGGCCACGAGGACTTCAGGATGATCTATGACCCACAGCATCCATTCTGTTGTCAGACACTGCCTATGATGCAGAACTTACCTTTCATGATAAGCCTTCCACCTTTATATGTCTTTCAGAGGAAATTTATTTGCTTGGCCTTGGGTTACAGGTTTAACTTTTCTGGGTCTCAGTTTTTTCACTTGTCAAGGTGTTCAGTCATTTTTGAATTTCTACTATGGGTCAAGCAATCCCAAATCCCAGATATTTTCTTGTGGGGGCTGGAGGAGGACCAAGGCAGGGTATACATAAGCAGAAAAATGAAATGAAATAATGTGCACAGAAGTTTTAGGCATTAGGAAAAAAAGTTAGCTTTCCCAGGGGAAAGGCTGGAACATTAACAGTTATGAAGACACTATGGTGAGCCATTTAATAAGGGTCAAGGAATTCTGAGGACACTGAAGAGCACTGGGAACATCACTATTTGATTCTTTAGCAGCTCCTTCCCCTCCAAGCTCATGAAGCTGATTTTCCTTAAAAACAGGTTAGTGGCTCTGTTCTCTGGATCAGGATTTCACCCTAGGTACTCCTATCCACTCCCCCCGCAGTCCCCTAGACTGTACATGCCCATGAAAGCAGGGACCCCATCTATTTAGTTCATCTTTCATTCATATCACCAAACCAAAACCTGACATGGAGATCCAAATAAGTATTTGCCAAATAAAAAAATACATGGACCATATCCAGAAGGTAAAGGGGAGCTACTACAGGAAGTTACACAAAATAGTGACATGCTTTTTCTCTTCCCTCATTAGGCCACCTGGAAGCATAATTCTGGTAGCAATGGGGACGTGGGTCAAAGGGTACTTGAGGTAAGGAGGCCTTGTAGGATGGTATTGCAATAATTCAAGCAAGGAGTGATAAGTAGGTGAAATAGGGTGATTCCAAGGATACTTGGGTTAGCCTTGATGGCTTACTGGCCATCTGTATCATTTGGATTAGCATCTTGTTATTGACAATTGAAAATATCCTAACGAAAACAGCTGGAGCTATACATTTGGTAGTCACCGGCCAGTGGGTGACTGCTAAAGCCAGGGATGTTACAGAGACTGCCTGGGAAAGGTAGGTTGAGAATGGAGTTCTGTGCACTTTATGTTTGTGATTGCATTCAATTCTGAATTCTAGCCTGTGACCCAAGAGGCCCTAAAGCATCAAGGCACATCTTCTTCCACTTAGTTTGAAGGTTATTGTGTGGAATGAGTGAGATAATGTAATGTGCTTAGCACATAGTATTCAATAAAGGTTACCTGGCATGATTATGAATAATTTAATATATAATTTATAGCTAATGATGGAAATACACCAACATATGTGCTTATTTAATTTTTCTTCTGCTTGCTTTAATTTGCCCCTCACTTCCAAGCAGAACGTTCCCCCTCCCTCCCTCTCTTTCTATCTGCCAGGGACAACTTAACCATTAGACACAGTGGACCTGGTGCTTAGGCCCACAGCACTTTTAGGAGCACACAAAAATGTTTTTATTTCTTTCAAAATCAGAAGAAAAAGATGAACTTTCAGGTGGAAGAAAATATTTTTATACATAATGTAAGTGTATTCATCTTCATTCCAATGCAGTAGTAAAATAGAAATTTCAATTTTTTTTCCATGGAGAAAGAAGCCCACAAAAGTCAGGATGCAGCCCTGTTGCCTTTCCCCTTTGAGTTGCTGTTTTTCTCTCTTTGTTACTCTCTCCATCTTCATCTCCTCCTTGCCTTCAACCCACTCTTTACTGTTGTAATTCCTAGCACTCTTCTACTTCTAGCATTATTTGGCCTATATCCATATGACTCCTTCATATTAAGTGAAAAAATAAAATAACAAAAACTAGCATTTTCCTTGCATTGGTTTTCCTTTCCTGTGTCTTTAATTTCTCAGGTTATCAGCTTTCAGAGTGAAAACACATAATCCCTGTTAGAGTGGAAGACTTAAAATCGAGTTTGAGACACACCTTCTGAAACTGCAGCCTCTTGGGAGCCTGATTACCAGTGAAGAGTGTTGCTGCTTTGCATTTTTCACACTTGAACACAGTGAAGAAGATGAACATTAATTAGGATTATAATGCCATGAAGGCTTACTGTGCTGTGAGAACTCACAAGAAGGAAAATGCCATTTCTTTTTTTTTGGATGCAATTCTGAGTGTCATGTATGTATTAGTTCTTGGGCCCAAGCCAAGTTACTTTAGGGGTGATATACAATCTGTTATTTTTAGATCATATTGGGTAAGGGTGTAGGCTATTATTTTAGGATAGTAAGAGAAGATAAGTTTGTCTAATTTTAGATGATCAAGTTTCCTAATATGAATTTTCCTTTAGAAAGTATTTTTGAAATGTTATCATTTATAGTTCAAGCTTATGGAGAACTTAATGTTGGAAGCATTCCTTAGTTCAAGGGGATTTCATGCCTGGGTGATTTTCGAGTTTGATTGTTTTCTAGCTTACTTGCCTGACTTAGGATCCTTACTGCTTCTTAAATTTCACAAATAGTGAGTTAAAGAAAAAAAGCAAACACACCAAAAACAAACCAATACTAAACTCCCTTCTCTAGCAACCAGACTGTCCTAGGGAGTTGTATGTAAAGTAAAAAAAAAAGTGGCAGGATTCCTGTTTCACAAATAACTTGAATTCTAATTATTTTTTAAAGACAGATTTAAAACAAAGCATTTTGTGAATAACATACAGATCATTAAGACTGTAATCGCTAAGCTCTAGTATATAATATAAGCCTCTATTTCACCACAAAAATTCACACTGATTACCCAGGATGATTTCCAGATGTTTACTCTCTGCATGTAATAAAATGTTGGTTAAAATTGTAACTTAGCTGCTATTAAAAAAAAACAAAAAACAAAAAAACCCTAAACTCTCAACAGACACATGAAATTTTCACCAAGACTTTGCCCCCATAGAGTCATCCCTCTCACGACAGAAATCTTCAAAAATCTCTGGCTTACTTAAACCCACTTTTAATTTTAACCAGGGAGAGAAAGTTGAACTATGAAAGGTGATGAATCGATCACTTCACATATATCAACTGGGGGGAAGTTTCCACAGAACTTGCATAACTAGAAAATTGGTACAAGTAAATTATTGGGTCTGTATTCACAGATGCGAAAGGGAATAGGAAAAAGATTAAAATGGCAGTAAAGTTAAATCTTCAGGGAGAATCAAAATATCATGGTAAAACAGGGTATGAATACTGTCTTTTTATGTGTCGGGAACTTGAAATTTGTGAAAATATGCAATGGATCCACTTGGAGCATGACAGTATCATGTACAGCAGCTGAAGAAGAGACAGGTGCCACATGAGGAAAAAGGGAACAGAGAGTCAGGTAGTTCAAAGACAGGAAAGTAGTTCAAAGACATATATTATGTAGAAGTCATTAAAATATACTAAAGAAGGAGATGGTAAATTAATAAAATACAGGATAATAAAGTGGAAGGGTAACACAGTGAGGGAAGGAGGAGGAGGTGAGATAATTTGAAAAGAGAGAAGAGATGAAGAGGTAGAATGAGAACACGCATGGGTGCGATGATTCTGTAATGACTTGTTTCTCATGAAAAACACATTATCCTTGAAAGGAATGATTTTTCTCCTCCCGCACACTACTTTGATTCGTGTGTTTACAACACGCTAAGCCCACTGGGATGCAGCTGAGGATTCAGAGCCTTTAGAATGATCAACCAGACACTGCTATTCCAAAAGACACCAAATGCAGTGTAAATAATTAAATATCCATACAAGTCAACTAACATTTATTGAGTGTGCAATCTCAGAATAACGAGGCATCAGCCTTCTGATAGACCTTAGGGTCTTGACAGAAAGCAAAAACCCAGATGAATAAAATGGTGATTTGGGGGAGAGGGACTCAAAACAGGCAAATGTAACTTAGCCCAGTAGGTCATAACTTTTTTGGGATAATAGACTTCTTTGTGAATCTGATGAAAGCCTCAGAGCTTCACCCAGGAAAATACACATTTGTGTGTAAAATAAAAATTTTGCTTATGTCATGGAGATTATAGATTTCCTCAAGTTCAATTGTGGGCCCCCTAGTTTAAGATCCTATAGTAAGTGCTGAATTTAATAGATGCATAATTTTTAACAGGCCACTGTTTAAACTACATACAAATTCACTTCAGTTAAAACCTTAGGAATGATTGGAATTCATGAATTGAACTAAAGAGAGGGACCCAGATGCCATCCTCCTGTGAAACTTTAATAAACCAACTAGTTTCTCCATCCTCCAGTGGAGTTAAATTTTGGGGGTTTGTTTATATGTTTATTTATGCCTTGCCATGCTCTGGAAAAATTTTAACTTACAAAAGTACATATAATACAAAAAACATAACAAATATTTTAGGAAAATAAACATCAAAACATATTTAGGATTGAGAAAGTTGAACTAGCAGAACTTACAGTGGCATGGTAGACATAGGTTACAATTTTGTAACTTTCTGGTGGCTAAAGTTAAGATGAAATAGGCTTAATTGCAAGACTAATAACAATCCATAAAATAAAAACTAATTTGGTTGTTAGATTATTGGTTAGGATACATTAGGTTGCAAGTAACAGAACACCTAACTAGGAGTGGCTTACAGGCATTGTTAGGATTTTTTTCTAATATCACAAGATGCCCAGAGGTAGGCAGTTGTTCAGTCATATTATCAATGATGCGGGTTTTCATATCTGTCATCTCTGCTATCCTTAGGCTGTTGGTCTCTGTCATACTTGTAGCTCCATTGTCTCAAGTGAACTGCTAACTTGTGGCATCATATCCATGAGCAAGGCAGGGAGAAGACTATAGAGGTCTTGTCCATCTGTAGCTTTCATCAGGAAGCAATTGCCACCCTAAAAGCCCCCTTGTAGACTTTCTTTTATGTTTCATGGCCAGAACTGGATCATATGAACATCCCTGGCTACAAGAGAGACTGCTAAATTAGTATCTGCCATTTTGGCTTTTTTAGAGCAAGGAGGGCAAAGGAGGGTCTTGGGGATGGCATTGGATTAGTATCTTTTACAAAGGATATGAACAGTTTTTCCTGATATTGAGCAACCTTATTCCTGGATGTCATCAAATGAAGATCCTGTGTGATACATTACACCATGCCCTAATGTCAACCTATACAGTAAATATAGTAGTGAGTTCTATCATGTACCATGGAGTTTCATGGCTCTCTCTGTAGGCTGATGGCTTAGACCAAGGCACAAACTGGGAGAAGGCAGGTCTACAGGAAATCAAAACAATGTATTCAAGTACAAAGCCTTGTTATGATCTAGTTTAATCCAACGGTAACATTTAGCTTATCTAGAGTCATGTATGAACACCAATGCCCTTGAACCACCTTTCCATAAATATTATTTATCACAGCTGGACATTGAATAAGAATGGGTCCACAGGGAGTTAAAGGCTGTAATCTCTAACACAATCCTACCTGGAGCACAAAAGCCTGCATTGTTGATAAGGACAGATACATATGCTTTGACAACCAACCAGGGAGAAAGTAGAGTTAAGTGCTGCTTATAAAAATTCAGAAGCATAACCAAGACATGTGCCTGTTAGACAAACAATCACTGGTGGTTAGACTGGTGGAGGTGAGCACCAAGAAGAAGTAATTATTCTTTCCACTATCTTCCCTTAGAGTTTGTCTCTATCTCCATGATAGTATGTACAGCCCATATTTATGTAGTTTGCTGGCTATCAGCCTACTCATTTTGTAGCCCCTGATCATGTTATCTTTTATATAACAGACTTGGGTCTAAATTTAGAAATATTTGGAAAAACTATCATTTTATTGAACAGCGAATAGTAGTTGCTTAGGTAATATTTGGAGGGACAACTTTGAACAAAGAAATCAATGACAACTTACTTCATTCTATTTTCAGTACTAATTATTTGACATCAAAATATTGGCCAAAAAAAACCACAATGACTTTTGAACCAACCTAATATCAAGCATTACTTAAACTCTCACTGCTTGAAGACCAGAATACTTGGTGTAATGGACTAGACACTAGCGGTTAAAAGCTCAAGGGAAGAAACATATGTGCCTTCCCTTGATGAACCTATGAACTAGCTGAACTGGAGGAGCATAGAAAACATATCTGAGAAAGGAAACCAGAACATTTATAAACACTGTTGTTTTAATAAAGGGTAATTCTACTTTTGGAAGAAAAAGGTACAATTTAATTATAATGTTTTTATGTCCAAGTCTATGTTTAAGGTATTTGCTTGATTACAAAGAACTAAGGTTTATGACTTGCTTTATAGTTGGAGGTGTTCATAAATGAAGAGAGTTGGTGAATGGAGTTTCCCTATGTGAAATTTTTAAATGCATCTGTGAATATGTTCTTCATCATTTATACTCAAGCTACATCTTTTACACTAATTGTTGGTTTACATTAGAAACACAGAAACACAATTTGCGAATTGTTTTTATTGCTATAGACATAAGGAGACATTTTCATCTTATTGGTGGTTTAGTAACAAATGGAAAATTACATGACACAAATTACACACTTAATTGCAAGAATAACAGGAAATGAAAGATGATTGACATGTGGCAATAACAAAAACGCTTATTTATTCTCACAGAAAATTAAAGAATTAAGAACTGGAATGTCAGCTATCTGTGAAATGTGAAATTCTGGACAAAGAAATTTAGATATTACTCAGAGAGTGATTGGTGCTTTTTATATTTTTGCTATAAGATTATAAATTATTTGAGAGCAAAGCCTGTCCTCTGGTTTTACATCTATTCATTCAATAAGCACTATGGCACTATGCGGGGGATCAAAAATAAATAAGAAATAATTTCCTTTCCTCTGTGGAACATGGTCTACTTTGGAAGAAATAATGTTTATACAAAAAAAAAAAAAAACCTGTTATAGAGGATAGACTGTTCTAAATCTCACACAGGAGATTAAAACAAGTTCCCAGGATTCTGGGAAGAAAAGAGTATCTCCAGCTGTCCTGTGTCATGAAAGGCTTCACAGCGGAGGTGACATCTGAGCTGGGCACTAAGAGGCCAGCAGTACTTTACCATAGGGAGATGGAAAGAAGGACATTCTGGGGAGGAAAAACATTGTAACTAAAGTGCTGATGGCCGAAAAGAGAGGCTCATGTATAAATAATGGAAAATCATCCAGTTTTCCTGGTCCACAAGAGCTCAGTAAGCAGAGAAATGAGAGATAAGGTTTAAAACATGAGTTGAGGTCATGAAAACATGGAGAGTCTGTTATGTTTAAATTAAGGCCCTTGGACTTTGTTTGATAGATAATGAGGAGCTATTGATGGTTTTTTGAGTACCTGATAGACATTAAACATAAGTTTTTTGAGTGGATGAGGTGTCAGGTGATCCAAACCATGCTATCATTCTGTACACTCTGAAGTGCCTAACACAGTGTTAGGCCTAACACAGTGTTAGCACATAATAACTGTACAACAATAGTTTTTAATTGGCTATAGAAAAATATATAAGCAGGAGAGCCATCAAACAAGGTATTGAGAATGTCTGACAGCTTAGAGATAAGCCAGACATGCTCTTTTGGCACTCACTGTTCACATCCACCCCCTTCTGCATACTCTTGTGTCGTAGGGGCTGGAAGGCTGACAACTACATTTCTCAGGCTCCCTTGCTACCAGGGTCTGAGGTGAAGTCCAAGAAATAAGATCTCTCCCATGAGATGTGGAAAGTGAAATGTTGGTGGAGCCCGTTTTTATTTCTATGGTAGTGGTAAGCCCTGGCAGAAATGCATTTTGTAGTGGACAGTCTTCACAATCACTCTACAGTGACCAGCTTCATGAATGTGAAGCAACTGTGAAATTGGCAGCAGTTTCTTGACCTCTGCGTGTTGACAATGATTTCCTGACCTCTGGTTCATAGCCTCAGGGTTATAACCTTATAACCTAGGATCAGCATGATCTGTCTAACAGGACCTCTTCACATGCATTTCTACAACTCTTCCAACGATTTTGTGGCACCCCATTCCCTGTATTAAATTCCTTTCTACTCGAGATACCTAAACCCTTTTCTGTTTCCTGCACCAGATCTTTACAGGAACAAAAGATGAGGAAATTTGCATGGCAGAGGGTAAAAGTAATTCAAAAGCGAGTCAATGTGGGACCGAAGAAAAATACTTCAAGTCCAAGGCTCTTTTATACTACAGAGGGCGTCAAAGTGCTTTTCAGTCTGTGTCAATGCAGGCCCTTGTCCTCCAGCCTCTCCCTTACTTACCTAAAAAAGAAACTCTTTTTTTTTGCCAATTTACAAATATATATATACACATGTATATATATACACACACATATATATTTCTGTATTTCCTAAGTTTTCTACAATGTGTAGAAACATGTATATATATGTGTGTGTGTATATATATACTCATTGTAGAAAACTTAGGAAATACAGAAAATTATAAAGAAGGAAATAAAAAGCATCTGTAATTTTACTAGTGGGAGGTAACTTCTTGAATCAGTAAAGATGAGGTTAAGCTGTAAGAGACAGAAAACTCAACATGCAAGCAACTTAAGTAGACATTTCCCAGAACGAGCAACATTGCAAAACTCTGTCTCTACAACAAACAAACAAACAAACCCCACAAAAATTAGCCAGATATGGTGGCGTGTGCGTGTAGTTCCAGCTACTGGGAAGGCTGAGGTGGGAGGATCATCTGAGCCTGGGAGGCCAAGGCTGCAGTGAGTCGTGATCATGCCACTGCACTCCAGCCTGGGCAACAAAGCGAGATCCTGTTTCAAAAAAAAAAAAAAAAAAAAATTTTTTTTTTTAAGTAGAGATTTCATTCTTTGTTTCTCGCATAAAAAAGTGCAGGAGTAAGTAGTCCAGGGATAGTAGCTCTAAGGCCATCAGGAATCCAGACTCCTTCTCTCTTATAGTTCTGCTATTCTTGACGCACGCTTACACTTCTTTAATCAAGATGACTGCTCTAGCTTACTCTCTCATACTACATTCCAGCCAGGAGAAAGAAAAGTAAGAACATATCCCCTCTTTTTAAGGAAGTCACATGTGAAATTTTGCTGTGTCCCTTTGTTCTCTGTGGTTATACCTATTTGAAGAGAAAACTGAGAAATGCAATCTTTATTCTGAGCAGCTGTATACTTAGGGGAAAGCTGGGGGTTTCCCCCAAAGAAGAAGGTGCACATGGGTATTGGAGGACAGTTAGCACTCTCACTCACTTAACTGTAACTAGCCAGTCCTCCTTCATACAGAAGTGTGCAGTTTTCTCTTTCTTGGCATCTCAGGTCCCAAAGCCACCCTCATTCCAGGTACTAATCTTAATGTTTCTGCTGATACCATATTTTGTCACTTTGGCCTGTTGCCTTTTCCTGAAGCATTTTGCCCAGACTAGTTCTATTCAGATTAGTTACTTTTATTTTTTATTTTTATTTTTAGAGATGAGATCTTGCTCTGTTGTCCAGGCTGGAGTACAGTGGTGTGATCATAGCTCACGGCAGCCTTGAAATCCTGGGCCCAAGCAATTCACTTGCCTCAGCCTCCCAAGCAGCTAGGACTACAGATGTGCTCCACCATACCTGGCTCATTTATGATTATTATTTTTTTAGAGACGGACTCTCGCTGTGTTACCCAGGCTGATCTACAACTTCTGGTCTCAAATGATCCTCCTGCTTCAGCCTCCCAAAGTGTTGGGATTACAGGTGTGAGCCACCATATCCGGCCAGCATTATTTATTTTAAAAATTCTTTCTCTATCAGACCACCCCAGGCCACCTGACCTTTCTCTTCTCAACTTATCTGAAAATGTAACACCCCAATGAGTCCCTCAGATCAAACTTCTTTTTTTTTTTTTTTTTGAGACAGAGTTTCACCCTTGTTGCCTAGGCTGGAGTGCAATGGAGCAATCTTGGCTCACTGCAACCCCTGCCTCCCGGATTCAAGCGGTTCTCCTGCCTCAGCCTCCTGAATAGCTGGGATTACAGGTGTCTGCCACCACACTCAGTTAATTGTTTGTATTTTTTAGTAGAGATGGGGTTTCACCATGTTGGCTAGGCTGGTCTTGAACTCCTGGCCTCAAGTGATCCAGCCATCTCGGCCTCCCAAAGAGCTGGGATTACAGGTGTTAGTCACCATGCCCAGCCTACAAATGGTCATTATAGAAGTTTGATCTGTCCAGGCACAGTGGCTCAAACCTGTAATCTCAGCACTTTGGGAGGCCAAGGCAGGCAGATCACTTGAGGCGAGGAGTTCGAGACCAGCCTGGCCAACATGGTGAAACCCCATCTCTACTAAAAATACAAGAATTAGCTAGGTATGGTGACGCCCACTTGTAATCCCAGCTACTGAGGAGGCTGAGGCATGCAAATTGCTTAAACCTGGGAGGTGGGGCTGCAGTAAGGTGAGATCACGCCACTGCATTCCAGCTTAGGTGACAAAGTGAGACCATGTCTCAAAAAAAAAAAAAAAAAAAAAAGAAAGAAAAAAACCATTTGTAAAGCCACCTTGACCTGTATCTGAGTCCTTTTCCAAGAAGGGCTGCAGGCTGTATTGCCTGTCCTTCCTCTGACCCACCATTCTATCTTTCCCTCTAAATGTCAAGCTGTTCTTTAAAACAATATTTCTGGATTAATTGCAGCTCTCGTGCTCCTCACAGGAAGCGTCAATCAATGTCCCTTCTTCTGTGCATTTCCAGGGCTGCAAATTATTTTCTGTTCAGTACAAACTGTGTTTCTTCTGATTTTTAGCCAGTATTCTTTCTGGGTCCTTTAGAGTCTGAGTTTAACCATATTCTTCTTTTTTCACTTTTTCCACTGTTTTTTTTTTTTTGAGACAGAGTCTTACTCTGTCACCCAGGCTGGAGTGCAGTGGCACCATTACGGCTCACTGCAAGCTCCAGATTCACGCCATTCCCCTGCCTCAGCCTCCTGAGTAGCTAGGACTACAGACGCCCGCCACCACGCCCGGCTAACTTTTTGTATTTTTAGTAGAGACGGGGTTTCACCATGTTAGCCAAGATGGTCTCAATCTCCTGACCTCGTGATCCGCCCCCCTTGGCCTCCCAATCCACTCTTACATTAAAAGCTGCTTAGGGACTACAACCTCTGACCACAGAAATATATGCAAATAGACGCTTAATGCAGTCTGTTGGTGAATTTCTCTCATGGCTTCTTTTAGGCTAAGCAAGACTCAATGAGCATCTTCTTGCTTCTTTCTTGGGATCTATTATGGTTCTTTTCTACAACATCTTGGGTTTCCCAAAGCTTGAGGATTTGAGATACAACCATAGACAGTTGACTTCCAATGCTACTCCCTAGGAGAAATTCCCTAGCTGTGAGAGTTCCTTGCTTAAATAAAGCAGGGGTGCTTTCTCAAGGAAGTCAAGGATCATTTCACTATCTAATCTCTGCTAGTGCAATTGGACAAGGAAAGGAGTCTTTGGGGCCTGTAGCAGTTAACAATAATCTAGGTTATGCTGCTATAATGAACAACAGTCAAATCTTAGTGGCTTTAAACCAAAATGTTGATTTCTTGCTTATGTTACTTGGCCCTTGTGGGTTGGCAGGAGGACTTTGACATAATAAAGTCCCCATACCAGTGACCCTCATTCCAAAGAGGAAGAGTTCTGGAGCATCTTGCATCAATAATTCACTATTCCAGCCAGGAAGAGACCCACATCACTTCTGCTCATTGGCTAGAACTAGTCACATGGTTCTGTCCAAAGAGACCAGGAATTACAATCTACCTTGTGTTTGAAAGGAAGGGGAACTGGAAATATTTAGAGAACAGTACTAATGATGTCCACAGACCCAATTGTAATGATTAACATTCACAGGCTAGTATTTGACCCGGACTTACTTGAGGCAATTGCAGTCAGCATTTCTAAACCTCTTTGTATTTCAATCAAAAGAAATCACTTTCAGCATTTTGCTTCTAATTACTCTGTATCCCTCTCAAATTGTTCCTGCTTCAAGGTGAAATCAGTGAAATGTTTTGAGAGCCCTGGTGCAGAGTTTCAGGCCTGTCACAGCTTCTTTGCTAACATCTTCACCTTGGCACTTGGGTTCTCCTTGAGTGTCCTCCCCACCCCCTTCACCAGCCTCAACCTCACTCTGCCTACCTCATCACCCTGGGAGCTGCTTGCATGCATCACTGTTTTGGTGGATGGCAGCAATACACAAGGGCACCTCATTGTTGGAAAGGAACTGCCTTCCGCCTGCCAAGGACAAATGCAGACACACAAAGCAATATCAAGCAAGACTTCACATCAAAGGGAACCCTGCCCGGGCTTGCCAAGAGCAGGCTGCCTCTGTGTCTTTCTCTTCAGCCTTGTCAGTATTCTTAGGGCCCAACACGCCTATGGTGTCCCTGCCAGGCCGCCTCATTCATCCAGCACTCCTGTTCACTCTGACACCAAAAGCTCAGGGCTCTCCCTGAATCTGGGCTCGACCACTTGAACAGAGCACAATGCCAAGTGTTTAAAAATGTTGCGTGATTAGGAAGGAAAAGCACTGAGAAATATTTACTCTGTGAACTCTATATGAGTAGGAGAACAGAATGCTTTACCTTGTTCAGTGAAGCAACACATAGAAAGTTAAGAAATTCCTGCCTAAGACCTAGGAAAGATTACCTAATGAGGAAGGAAGAATGCTCTATAAGCGGAGGTCTGGGAACATTGGAACCAAACTGAAATTGACACTGGCTGGCCTGGGCATTCAGACTTGACTGGAGAAGTCGTGTGACAAACAGAAGATCCAGAGAAACTTTAAGTTCTACTTTAGAACCAACAGAAGAATTCAGGTTCTGTTGCTTTAAGGAAAAGAACATGTTTGTTTTACAAAGAGTATGAGGGAAAAATGGAAAAGAGGGACTGGCAGGGACAAAGAAGGGGACTGAAACTTTATTTTAGAAAACAGGTAAGCCTATCTGTTCTGGATGCTAAAGGGATACTAAAGAACTCTTCTAGAAGGATACACTCATCATCAAAATACAATGGAAGTCAAAAAGTTTTAAAGTCAAATATTGTGAGAGCTTGAAAGGGGAGATGGTCTTTTCCAAAAATTTTTTTTTTGAGTTATGAAAATCTAAGGCTCAGGAGTGTCAAGGGGCCCTTTCACAGTCACACAGCTGCTTAGTGACAAAGCTGTAGCTGGAACTCTGAGTTTCTGACTCTCAGGCATAGGTTGTTAAATCACAGCGTGGTGTAATGGTGCTACGTGTGACACGTGATCAGAGAGCACAGGTCTGCAACTTCATCAAGTAAGGTATTTTTAACATGGTGACTTCAACCCTTTGACTAAGCTCTTCCACTGTAGCCAACCCTACTGCACTGTTCCAACAGCTTCCCAGAATGGTAGTAATTAGAGCAAAGAAAAAAAATAGGGCCCAGAGAAAATGTAACATTTCTTAGTAGTGGGAGGAGGTGGAGATAAATGCATTTACATAACTTCCTACTTTCAGAACACTTCATGTGACCACAGGTTATTAACCTAGGGTCCATGGAGAGAACTCAGGCATTCCAGGACAGGAAAAAAAAAATTACATCTTTTACTGAACTCTCACTGAAATGCGTCATTACCTTCATTATGAAGGTAGGCAAAAAACCACAACAGTATTTGCAGTCCTTGGACTTTGTTACTAATAGAAATAAACAGTTTCACATTATATTAGCTGTTGCAGGCATCTTGACATATCTTTACCTTTTTTATCACTTTGCTATGATAGTAGTTTTTAGATCTGCTGCTAGATTTTGTTAAATAATGTTTAATAAGCACCTATATTACTATACCACAGATTTTCATAAATGTTTTGATAATAATATTTCAATATAATTGGATTTTTTAATAATTCTATGTATGTATTTATTTTAAGCAGTTAAAGGCATTATTCTGAGAAGGGATCTGTAGACTTCACCTGTCAGAGGGATCCTTGGCATGAAAGTTAGGAACTCTGACATGTGAGGGGTCAACGAGTGTCAGGTTGCCAATGGATACCCATGTTACTAGGTCCCCTGTCCCAGCACCAGCATCCTGTGGGCTCAGAATGACAGGGATGCTTGCTTGTCATTCTGGGTTGGAGAGCTGCCAATATCTCTTGCTACAGACTGTTGGTAATTCCAGGGTGTGCCAGCCTTTGAAAGCTGACATGATTATATTGCAAAACGTGACAGAAAAGAATCCATTGTTTGGCGTTATTATTAAAATTAAGGCTGATATGGAGTTGGTAATATTTCTATTAAGAGGGCTGTGTTCACATGTCCGTGGAAGTTGACTTTTCTGCGGGAACTGGCACTTTAAAGTCTAGTCAAAAGGAAGTCAATGTTTTCAAAGATGACAAAAACTGATTTGGCCTGGTCAATACATGTTCAGACTACTATTAAGTAAGAAAAATAAACATTTTAAATATTAAGGCACCATTTCCACCTCTCAAATAGGCCAAGAGTTTTAAAAATGGCAATTCTCAGCATCGATAGGGTGTAATAAAATAGATATTTTGCTAAACTACTCACAAGACCAAGGCTTGACATAACTTTTCTAGATGACAGATTGGGCTTTATGTTTTAAGTGAGTGTTTTTCACCCAGTCATTTCACTTCTAGGAACTGATTCTGCAGGCAGAATTACAAAGATATTCTTCAAAATGTTATTCATAACAGTAAAAAAGTTGGAAACAGCATGAATGCCAACAACGAGAGCTTGGTCTAATTATGCTACATCTGTAGGATGAATTATTACGTAGCTAATTTTAAAAATAGCCATTCTGACAATACGTAATGATATGAGGAAATGTATAACAATAATGTAGACTTAAAATGCAACACATAAAACTGCAAGTATAAAATAATTCTGTTTTTTAGTTTTAAAATATTCTTCGTATTTCTTTGCAATCTTACTTATGTACATATACCTATAGAATATGTATGTGTAAAAAACTAGAAGGAAATATATCACAGTGTTAGGGTAGTGGCATTTTAATTATTGGGTAGAGGCATTTTAATTATTTTTATTTACTTCTTTATGTTTTTGGAACTACTGACGTTAGGAAAAGCACTAAGACACTGTTTTTAAGAAGATGAGCTGGTGCCACATGGGCTGATGTGTTTGCTGTGCCTTCTTGTTGCTCCAGACAAAAGTTTGTTTTGCTGGTTGCTACTGAGTGTTATTTTTCTTGTAACCTTTGCTCTCTTTCCCCACCATTGGCTTCCAGATGTCTGATTTCACCAAGTTCAGGGCACTTGACGCATGTGCATTTTCCCCTCTAACTTGAACAGGAAATTCAGAAACTGCCTTAAGCCTGCCAGCCTGATAGAGCCAGCACCATCGTGAATATCAACCCCAAACCTCTTGACCTAATAAAAAATAGCTTGATGGGGGAATCTGAAGCTTTCATAAAAACTGGTGACGGAGTTTGAGATAGGAAAAGAATTTTAGAAGGCATCCGCCCCTCTTTCCTCTTGGTCAATGATGGCTTCTGCCTAGTTGTGCTTTCTGCATGTTGTGGGCGAAGAACGGAGCTAAAAAGTAATTATTCTACAGCAACTTAACCTTTTGCTGATATTTGGTAGAAAGTGATAAACTTTCAACTTTCAGTCATTATTTAGCATGTAATGTATAAATTAGCTGGAAAAAAGTCTGTTTGACTAGATGAAGACATATTTTCTACGGATTTTACCTTGAAAGTGAGAAATACAAAGGTAATTTTCTGTTTGGGAATGTTTGTTTTAGGATTCCATTATTTGCAGTGCCATTTAGAATTTTGGAAACATTAGAGTCTATATTCCATTCCTTCTCTCTTTCTTAAACTTGGATCAATTTTCTCCTGGGTGAAGTTTAAAATAATAAAAACTGGGAAACCATTTACTCAATGCTTCCTGTTGCATAGCAATCTAAACAAACAGGCCCCTTTCCTCTGTTAAGAACTTCCAATAAGACAAATCACAAAGCTTGTGTTTAAAAAAATGATTTCCAAGTTCCCCACCCCCAACCCCATTTTAAAGCTCCCTTTAAAAAAAAATAGAGGCAAAAGATTGTAAGCAAGAAACTTAATTGACTTTTTAGTGAGTCACTTCTCATGTTACTACAGGGATTAGAAAACTCTTTTGTTTGTGGTGAGGCCAGAGGATCTGAGCCGGACACATAAAATACCAACCCAACCAAAGCAGGACAAATAATAAGAAATAATAGTAACCGTCAGGTGATCAGTATCTTCTGTGTAGCAGACACAGTGCCATATAAGTTATCTAATCTTATAACAAACTTCCTGTGTTGGATATCTTACATTTGCACCCCCAGGTCCTCTCTCTACTCTTCTGCATCCTGTTCTCTGCCCAGGGAGGATGACCTATTTAGACAGCAGCAAAGGGCTTGCTTACCCAAGGGTACTGGCAGGAGAGAGGAAGGAGGAGGTAAGATCAGAGTATGTTCCTGGCCCCTTCTCTGCTGGTTCCGGCAGGTTGGCTGTGTCCCTCCACCTAGAGATACAACTCCTGCCAGGCAGCCTTTTCCATTCCACTCCCCTCCCTGGCTTCCAAGAATGGCTCCTCAATGCTTCATTCAGGTCTAGTGGTGGGAAGAGCTCCCTGTGGTTGCCAGCTCCATATCAAAGTGAACTCTTAGGCAATGTCTTCTCATGCAATTTATTGGGAAATCAATCAGAGATTGACCTTTGCTAGACAACCTCTAGTGTCTTGTAAATGTTATTTAAATTTTAAATTATTTGTCTTTTCAAAATCATGGGCTTTGGCACTAAGTAGTTTTGGCCTTGACTGTAAGCGTTGTCAACATTGAACACCTGGATAAAGTATTAACCTAGCAGAGACTCAATTTACTAAAAATTAAAGAGTAACAGTAATATCTACTTTACATGGTATCATGAGAATTCAGTGAACATATATAAAATTTTATTACAAGGTACAGCACATAAATATAATTTTATTCCTCTTTTTTCCCTCTTTTTTTCCTCCAACTAGGGGCCAAATTTAGCTAACATTTACTGAGTGATTATTATGTGTCATGTACTAGTTTAAGCATCTTATACATATTAATTTATTTACATCAGTCCTGTATACTATTGTTCTCTCTTTTACAGATGGAGAAATCAAGGCGCAAAGAGGTTACGAAGCTTGCCCAGGGTTTGCCGGGACATAGATGGGAGTACTAATTCACAACTAGATGGTAAACTTTTCAAGGCAAAACCAACTGTGTACTAAATTTCCTTCTTTCTTTCACAGGGCCTAGCATGATGTCATCCATACGTAGGTGTTCAATCAGTGCTGATTTTATTCCAGGAGCAGAGGCAATTAAGCTAGGGTTGCAATAGTTAGGGAGCCAGGAGATCCACATGGTCAAAGTAGCAGCTGCTTTCACGCAGGGCAGTAATGTGTGCCTCTCGAATGTGGATGCAAGGTCCCGGTAACTGAGGCATGGGCTGCTGTCGGAAGATAGAGCAGAGAGCAGCCAGCTATCTTGGGGAGGGGTGAGGAAGGAAAGAGAACTTGAGCTGGGAGGCCAGCAATGGTGGAAAGCTCCCCAAGTGAAGCTTGAGCTCCTCTCTCAGCAGTCCTCCTGACCTTGAGGAGACAGTAAATCTCACTCCATCCTGTGGTTATACCACTGAAGCATCTTTAAAAATACTTAGTCCCAAACGATGGGCCCTTTCCTGCTGCTTTTCTTACCTGAGCCAGCAACCTCAGAGCTTTCTGGGATTTCTGTTAAAAACACCAAGATCCTTCTCTACCAACACAACTGTCGCTCACGCCAAGCATGGGACATATGGCCGAGCATCTGGGAGGGAGAAGATGGGCCAGGAGTGCTGGCAAGCGGCACATGCTTTCATTATAATGGATGTGTCATAGTAAATCATTTTGTAAATGTCCCCCTCCCCTCTGTGCTGCATAGCAAAACATAAAGGAAGACGAATTACCCACAGCTCCACAATGCTGGTTGAATATGCCAAAGCTTGTGCCTGAGACACTTACTGACATTTCCTTAAATATCTTTTTAATATCTTGGCCAGGTCGGGCATACCAATGGCATTACAGAGCTTGCAAATCAATACCCCAGCTGTTTTGGTTTTTTAATAAAACTGAATGTGATCTATTTTAAACGATTGCCTTCCGCCCCTCTAATTTTCTACAGGGCTTTCAGAGAGCAAGACTGTGGGCAGCCCTGAAGTCAGGACTTGGCTCTGAAAGGGTAGTTGTTCCTTTTGGGGGTAGGGATAGAAATTAAACATTTGCTGGATTACTGTCGTCATTTTTTCCTAGTCCTCTAGTCTCCCAAATCTAGTGATCTACATGATTTATAGGACCAATTTGTGGTTTGCTGCTGTGTTTAAATAATGAGTTTACCAAAATGTTGCAGAAGAATCTAAAGGGTTTAGCTTCTACAAATCAAATTGATTTCTCCATTTGGGATCAGTCCAAGTGATTTATTCATAATTTTATTAGAGATCTTCTCCTAAGGAAATTCTTTGTCTCTCATTATCACCATAAAGAAAATGAAAAGAACTTCTACCAAGAATTCAGTCGTATGCATGTGACTTTTGCCCCTTGGAAAACTGGAATATGTAAAACTGTCATCAACAGTAACCATCTTGGTTACTGGACATCCACAGTCCTGAATAACAACAAGAATTCCTCATGCAAATAGGGAGGTGGTCCTGTCACATTTGGGGTCCCAGTAGGCAGAAAAGCCCAATCAAAATACCTATAAATCAGAGTTTTATAAAGATATCAGTTGACTGCTACTTATGTGGGTCATAAATGTGACACCACAATAAACAATCAAGTTTCTTTGAGGATGTATTTGAGGACTCTTTTATTGGCTTTGAGAAATCACAGTACTTCCATCAGGAAAGTCTCATCTGCTTGTGCAGTTTATTGCTTTTATTTTCTGTAGTTTATACTAAGTGTCTAAGCTTTTTTCCTTCCAGTATTTTTCCTGGGCTACATTAGTGCAAGTCCATGTTTTCCCTGGGCCAGCAGGACCACAAACCAGATTAAAACAAAAAGGGAGCTGGAGCCTCGGCTGGGCCCCTGGAGAGGCCTCCTCCCTCTGCCTTCCCCGCCCCTGACCTCTCACAAACCAGCTTCGAAGCAACTGAAATTTCTCTCTTTCTTTCTTTCTTTTTTTTTTCCTGACCACAGGCAAAATCCTGTCTCCCTGGTTCTCTGAAAGTTATCCATTCCTGAATTTTACCCTTAACCACAGCGGAGGAAAGGGAATAGCTGAGGTCAGGAAATATGGAAAGAATGTTAACAATTTACCACTAAAATATACATTAAGATTATTTTCAGCAAGTGTAATCCCCACGTTGAACTTCTAAATCTAGAATTCTCCTGTCATGTGACTATATTCACATTTATGTGTGCCCCTTTCAGCCTCAATTCATCCCTTCCTGAATGAGCTCTCTGTGAAAGGTAGGACTGAGTGAAAATAGCCAAGTGAAATCTCCAAGTTTCCCTCCCTAGTCAACACTGATTACAAATGTTGAAGTGGTTAGATGAAAGCAGTTGTCTTTTACGTGAGCTAGCGCACAAATATCATCAGAGATTTTAAGAGGCATAAAAATAGAAGTAAAAATAGACACACAGGTCATACTTTCAATCAGACAGCTAGTTGTGTTATAGAAATCCAAAATCATAAATGTTTAGATGCTGTTAAGAACAAAAGGAATGAACCAGGGATATCTCATCTCGGGTACTTTTAAGATCGTCACAGAATGTTAGCATTAGAAAGAAACAAAGAGAATCTTTCATTCAACTTCTTCGTTTTATATAGGACACAATTAACAATAATTACTATTGCCAGTGTATATGTATTTTTCCATTTAATTATTACAACAACCCTAGGATGTGTCACTTCCATTTTGTGGAGAAGGAAAAGAGAGGTGAAGGAACCCACCCAAGGTGAAGTGGTAGAGGTAGGATTCAAACTTGCGCATTTTGGTTCCCATTCAAACATCAAATTAGAGGCCCTCCAAGGACTTGAACTCATTTCTCTCAGAAACCAAGCAGTCTTTGCCCTACTGGGGCAAGTAGATGACTGCTAACTGCCTGGCTTTATCCACCCCTGCTTTGCACCACGTCTCACCCTCACGCTGGCCTCAGGTTGGTTTGGAATGGCTGTCATGGTCTAAGATGGATCTGCCTTTCCCCAAGGGCTGGGGCCAGTGCCTCCCCAGACACGCATGCTGCGCTGCATCTGTCGCTAATGGGATTTCCAGATTTCTGCCTCTTCATGAGTCCCCATTTGGCAGCCTTGCATATCTGTGAATCTAATGTCTGTGTGTAGTCGTGCTCCTCAGCTGTTCCAGTTTGGCAAATAAGTGATGACGGCTGTGGCCAGGTTAAATCTGAGGGCAGAATTACTGTGAGTTTAGTTTTCTGAGTCTATCTTTGCAGGTAGTGAAGCTACCTTGAGAATGTGATGTGTGATGTAATCATGATGGCCCTGGACATGTCCTAGACTCATCTTCTTCAGTTACTAAGCACTTCATGTATTGTTTCTTTGTAGGTGAACTTTCCTTAAGGGGTGTAGTCCCTCTTTTTCCCTTTTTTTCTTAAGTGACATAGTTTGTTTTTTTTTTTTTAAGTGACATAGTACCTGGGAGGTCACTGTCTTGTTTAATTTTGTCTCTCTTATATATTACCTAGCTTACGGCATTAAACTTTGAAAATCAACAAATGATTATTACATATAAGAAGGAATAGGCCGGGCATGGTGGCTCACGCCTGTAATCCCAGCACTTTCAGAAGCTGAGGTGGGTGGATCACTTGAGGTCAGGAGTTTAAGACCAGCCTGACCAACATGGCAAAACTCCGTCTCTATTTCAAAAATACAGAAATTAGGTGGGTGTGGTGGTGCATGCCTGTAGTCCCAGCTACTCGGGAGGCTGAGGCAAGAGAATCACTTGAACCTAGGAGGCAGAGGTGGCTGTGAGCTGAAATCATGCCACCGTACTCCAGCCTGGGCAACAAAGCAAGACTCTGTCTCCAAAAAAAAAAAAAAAGAAGGAAGATTGTAGTGAAGTCCTCTTACCCTCTGTGTAGTAGACATTTGTTATTTCATGGCTACTCACAATCCCAGTAAGCCCTGCTTCCTGTTAGAGCATGGTCTCCTCTCATGGCGAGAGCTCTTAGCAGTCAAAAAATCGAAGTACACTACCCATTTCCCACTTCAAAAGCTGAAGGGAAAAGTTTCTGTTTCATATGGTTGTTATGAGTATATTTGATCAGTTAATTTAGAAATAACACATAAAACATGTGGCAACTGCTAGTATTAGCTCTTCTACTTGTTCTTCTTCTTCATCCTGTTCTTGTTTGCCTTCTCATTTTTGTTGTTATTAGTAGTAGTATTATCCTCTGCACAGCCAGGACAAGGGTACTTGACCTAAACTTTGCCACTCAGATTCCTTGGAATATTGAATGTTGTATGGTTGACACAGGGACAGAAGATACAGTTAGTTTTTTTTAATTGTGAAATATAACACAATAATGCAAAAGCGACATGAAAGATTTGCAAATAACCAAAAGCAAATGCCTATGTAGCAGCATTGTCCAGTTTATTAATCCACCAAAGTCTTCTATATGCTCTTCACCAGTCAAAACCATCTTCTTCCCTCAGGGACAGCTTCAAGGGTTTTGGACCCTGCAATCATACAGGGCTCCATGCTCAGAAGGGTCCCGTGCTTGGTTTAACGTCTGCAGTTGCCTTCTTGAAATTTTTTATAATTTTTGAGCAAGTGGCCCTGCATTTTAAATTTGTTCTGAGTCCCACAAATTATACACCTAATTCTGCCTTCACTCTTAAGGTGACCATTATCCTGACTGTTGTGAGGATGATTTTTTTGCTTTTCTTTGTAATTCTACCACCTGTATGCATCCGGAGCTCTTTCATCCTCAAGGTATGCTCTGACATGCTATTCCTGCTTAAAGTCAGTCAGTTCTATGATTCCTGCTTCATAGACCACAGATGTTCCAGTGACTGACTCTTTCAATATTCTCCTTTGCTTAGATTTGCCAGTGTTGATTTCTATTGCTTGCAACCAAAGGAACATAACTGGTATCATTGTTTTTCTAAAAGACTCTTGATAGAGAAAAAGATAGCGTGTAATAATTGTCTTTGTTTTATTCCTTTCTGCACAAAGTCTTGTGAAAGTTCCACAGATGTAAGAGTTATTTTAAAACTAACATTCTGACAAACTTATTTTCCAGCAGAGAAAGTTAAAACTTGAAGTTGTTAACGTAGTTACCTATATTTAGAAAAATGTTACCTTCAGGACAAGCCATGAAGCCCAAAATACCTGCCAATGACAATATTTTTTCTTCTCAGAAAAGTTGCCAGAGGTTGCTAGTGGATCACCACAGGTTGCTAGTGGATCACCACAGGTTGCTGGTGGAGAACTCCTCCCCATGATATGTGGTTGAGATGGGATCCCCAAATTGCTAGCTACACATGTATCCTCAGCCTCCTGGCCTCAGTGATTAGAGCAGGGATAGGTGAATAACCTAAACAAAACCAATAACGATTCTCCCGAGGAGTTTTCTGCCTTGAGCTATCAGGGAAGATGATTTCAGGTCTTTGGCTTGGGGCTCAGGGTGTCAAGGTATGGGAAAACCCTCCTACAGCAATAGAGACAGTAGAGACTAAAACTGAACAGCGCACACACACATGGTGGTAAGCAGAAGCCATGAGGCAGTAAAAGCTATGAGGTGTCAAGGGAGTTGGTAGTTGAGATGTTGGCACAAAAGCAGAGGCAGAGAAATGCTGGCTGCCAGACTTCTCTTGAGTCGCTGGGGTTACTGTGATGCCTTTAGGGACATTTCAGTGCTCTATGAAGCTTAGCTTGGCCAGTGTTAAGATGGCTTCCTCTGCTTCCTTACTTCCCTGCGCATCCTAAAATAAACTTCCTACATCTATCTCAGCCCTGATCATCAGAATTGGTGTCTATAATGAAACATATGTACAAACCTTGGCACTTGTTAACTGGACTTGAGACCTAAAATGAACCCTTCTCCATGCTTAGTCAACCATTGTTCTTTCTAAGAGTGGAGCTCATTTATGCTCAGTCCCTACAACTCAGGGGTAAGTGAAACAGCTGAAAACCAGAAACATCAAATGATAATCCAATGAAGAGGACCTAGAAATAATTACCTGCTACACTGGAATGCTGACCTGGTGATTCTGGAATTCCTTTTTCTCCATATCTACTCTCTCCATTATATTTTAGGCTTCCAGAAAGCTTCCCGTGGATTGAAGTGGGCCTCCCTGCTTGCAATATTGCTCCTCTTAAGTCCATTCTCCACAGAGCAGTCAAAGCAATCGTGATCAAATTAATAACAAAGTGACTACCTATTGCTCTCTGGATGTGGCCCCAAAATGTTAGTTCACATGTTAGGTTGTTTATGATTTGGCTCTTGTTTACATTCCCAGCCATATTCTTCCCACCTCTCCCCACCTCTATACCATCTCTTACATTCTCTGCTCTAAACTTGAACTCACTCTTTTGTCTACTTACCTTTTGCACACACTTTCTTCTGCCTCGAATGCCTTCTTTCACTCCTTCCCCTTTCCTTCTCCTACTCTTCTTTAAGGCCTTAGTTTAAATGTCCCTTCCTCCAGAAAATTTCCCCTGAATTCCAAAGACCAGGGTTCACAAACATGCACTCTGTAGAGTTCTTTTTTAAAATAAAATTGCCCTTTAACTTGTTGGTCTTTAACTTGGCTGTAAGTTTCTTTAGGATGACTGGCACATAGTTGATGCACAAATGAATTTACAAGATTAGAGGAAACAACAGAATGTTTCTACTCTTGCAGCCAGAGTCCAGGGCTATGGTGTGGGTGAACAGAGATCAGAGAGTTGGACTAGCAGCTGGGGCAAAATATGAGGCCAAGAATCCCACCCACTGATCTAACAAGAACGCTAGGAACCATGAATTACTCAGGAATTACCATCTTGATTAGTTTAGTTTAAGGCAAGTCCCCAAACCCATCCATCTCCTTTTCTTGCATATTTTAGCTGAAGGCAAATAACAGCTTTTCCCAAATGGTCAATACTTACATGTAAGACAACTTGCCTATTTCATAATTTCTTAAAACAAAAGCAAAATCAGTCCAACTAGGATGCCTGGTGAGCTGTAGTTAGAAGCTTGGCTTGGGAATCCATTGTTTTGAAATTGATTGGACTGGCAGTAGAACAAAGTACAAATGGTTAAGCAGATTCCTTAAATTCTGCTAAAACAAGAGGAAAGATAAGAAAACCAGGAATGTCACCTCCATCCTGGCCAACGTAGAAGAGGTAATAGGTGAATGACAGTATATTTTTAATCCATTGCAGAATGTTGGTTTGTTTTCTTGTTTAATGGCTTTCTTTCTTTAGGAGAACCTGATACAAGCAAGCAGAACTCCGGAAGGCAACATCTTGAGAGCCCTGAAGTGACAATGGGATTCTGGGAAAGTCAATTCCTGGAGCCCAGTCTCTTTATCTGCAAAATGGAAATAATTATTACAATGGAGCCTCTCCTGCCTGCTGGGCGGCATCACAGGAGACAGTGTTTTGGAAAGTCCTCCGTATGTTCGAGGTAGCATTAACACCACCTCCCCCTGCCCCCAGCCAATAAAGGCCTACAAAACAAACAGCCAGGGAAACTGAGTCAGTAAGCACTGGATTTGGGAGTTTGAGTATTTCCAAGCAGAAGTCATGAGGTCAAACTTTGTAATACTAATAATTAGGAAGAAGCACAGGAATCCCATTTCTTTGATCAATTTATTAATTTTTTAGTAAATTATCTCTCATCAATTGTGCTATAATGTTTTTGCATCCCAGATAGTTTTATACAATGTCTTGTGTTTCATGCTCCTTGTTCATCAATATAATGCAGTTCGTTGGCAAAACAGTTACAGGAACTGAGGTTACCCTTTCTATTCAGCACAGAGTGGAGATACGGAAGGAACGTCCAGGAATATATTTCTGCCTGGGTTTCGAGTAAAAGTGGCCACTGGCACCAGTTAGGGCTGGAACTCTGGGTAATTATGGGGCATGCACACAGCTCCATCCCTTTAGCATAGCAGACATCAGTGATCTACCACAGCACCTTTCCCCTTCTTAGACCTGGAGATGGCCTCAGAGCCCTTCCCAACACAGTGGTAACTGGATCAGATCACAGTGAAATGCATTCGTCATGCCATGTCTAGGCACTGATCAGAAGCCATGACTCTCATTATCAAACTGTTAAGCAGCTATTAGGTGATGCCCTAATGCCCTACTGAGAAAATTAAACCAGTAACTTACAGGTTTATGACTTATTCTTTCATTTTTTGAGCTCTTACTGGTTGCACTTAATTCAAACAAAGAAAACAGGGTAGCAGAGTTAAACCAAATGCTTGGGTTATAATTCCAAAGTTCTTTTCTCTTCTTCCAGCCACACAGGATATTTGATCCTTCTAATGCCTTTAACTGTTGGCTTCAAACAACTGTGAAGAAGAGAAGGAAATCTGACACTTTAGCTGGATGATGTTTATACAGATGCAGCTTCTTCCTTCACATATTTGGTTAGGAGGAGCTCAGTGAGCTGGAGGCTGAATCTCAGGAATGTTTAAATAAAGTGACATTGACACAGACCCTGAGCAACATTTGCAAACTCCATTCTAACCTCACTTAGAGTTGAGGTTCTTAATCTTTATTGGACATGTATTCCTTTGGCAGACTGGTGAGGTTTATGCATCTCGCTCAGAATACCATCTTTATATAAAACAGTAAAAGAAAATCGGGTTATAAAAAGAAAATATACTGGGTATACTGTATAATGCATCTGGGTATACTGAAATACAGTTATTAAAATATTTTTTTAAATCTATGATAAAGATTTTTACATGTTCTTATTTATTAAATATTATACAAAAAGATCTAATGGCAAGTTAAGTAACTTCCATAATTTTGCAATAGCTATCAGGGCAAATATTTTGAGATATCTGGGGTAACTATAATGTTATATGAAATTATCTTGATTTCTATTGGTGACTAAGCCACAGGTACCAATAAGACTACTGTAGTTTGTTACCATATTTAACTGATAGAAACAGATACTACGCTTGATCTTAGCCAAAAGACCAAGAAGCAATGTTACCTTATTTAAAATAGAAAACTTGATAAATTTCAGAGAGAAGTTAGTGGAAATAGTGATTCCTCCCCCAATCCAACTAGTCTGTGAACCCTTTAGATTATGTCCAGGGATCCCAGTAATAAGCCTTGGACAAATTTGAATGTGGAGACCTGTGAGCGATCAGGTGTAACATTCCTACCACTAATTCTCCACTTAGAGAATTCCTGAGGTGGCTGGGCACAGTGTAATCCCAACACTTTGGGTGGCCGAGGCAGGTGGATTGCTTGAGCTCAGGAGTTCGAAACTGACCTAGGCAACATGGCGAAACCCCATCTCCACTAAAAAAAAAAAAAAAAAATTAGCTGGGCATGGTGGCACCTGTAATCCCAGCTACTTGGGAGGCTGAGGCAAGAGAATCGCTTGAACCCGGAAGGCGGAGGTTGCAGGGAGCTGAGATCGTGCCACTGCACTCTAGCCTGAGAGATAGAGCGATACTCTATCTCAAAAAAAAAAAAAAAAAAAAAGGAAAGAATTCCTGAGGCAAAAGAAAAGGGTCTTATGTGGATTGCTTTGTTTTGGTGTGAGACTGCCTTGCCCTTCTCTTCAAAAAGAGGACCTTCTTTACTACTAGAGCTTTTTCCTCAAGGGTAACATGGAGTTTAAATATATTCTCTAGTCTAGAAACTGAACGCCCCTGTGGATGTGAGGAAATAGGAGACTACCCAGGTTAAGCGACCTGACCCACATAAACAGCGGGAAAGGCCATCCACATTTTCTATCCCTGGCAAGTTGAAAAGTTAAGGTGGCCCCAAACTCTTGCTAGGTCTGACATGAACCAGAAGTTGAATCTGGGACATATGATCTGGGACTCTGTGGTCTAGTGGGGTTGAACTCGGCTCTCACTAGCACCAGATAACCTTAGAAATTTTCTGCAGGCTTCAGTAGGGGAGACGCTAAAGAGCAAAATGACCCCTCAGCCCATCTGTTGTCTGTGGGAGCTGCTCTAACAGTGTATCATCTAAACATTTGTTGGTGCTAGATGTTCTGCTTTGTTGTTGGCTTCGTACTAGATAACAAAATCACGGATGTGTGAGAGGCGTGTGTGCTTGGAGGTAAGAGACATTTTAGGCTGGGTGTGGTGGCTTATGGCTGTAATCCCAGCACTTTGGGAGGCCTAGGCAGGTGGATCACCTGAGGTCAGGAGTTTGAGACCAGTCTGGCCAATATGGTGAAACCTCATCTCTACTCAAAATACAAAAATTAGCTGGGTATGGTAGCAGGCGCCTGTAATCTCAGCTACTTGGGAGGCTGAGGCAGGAGAATCACTTGAACCTGGGTGGAGGTTGCAGTGAGCTGAGATTGAGCCACTGCACGCCAGCCTGGGTG
>NW_012101255.1:3278013-3295651 GCF_000951045.1 Mandrillus leucophaeus
CAAAAATACATCACCGCAAGATGCACATATTTCTTTACATAAATGGGAACATATACACTGTATATATTTTCCTATGACTTGCTTTTTTATTTACTAATATTTCTTGGATGTCTCTCTGTACATATAGAGCTATCTTTTTTTTTTAAACTACATATTATTCCATAATATATATGAATGTACTGGGTTTGTTTAAGCATTTTCCTACGGATAGACATTCAGGTTGTTTGCGGATTGGGTTTTCTGATTTGTTTGTTTTGTTGCTATTAGAAACAGTACTCCAAATTTATTCTACCTCCTTTAAGCTGATAAAAAACCATCCCTAGATGTGGATTTTCTCTTTCTATTTCTGCAGGAATAAGAGTGCAGATGGGTAGAAAAGAGACAGAATGCAATCCCTTTTCTTCCTTCTGACCACCTTCTTCCCACCTCCCACCTCCCGCCTGCCACCTCCTTCCTGTCCACAATATACAAAAAGAGAGCTCCCTCTACTGGGAATGCCATTCCCTTCCTCCCGCTCACCTGGGTAACTTCTTTCATCCTGCAAATTGCACCTCACTCTATCTCCCTGAGGTCTCCAGCTCACCACCTGGGAGGTCAAGGGCCTTCCTTCATGCTCCTTTGGCCCTCTCTGTATCCGACATCATATTAAAGTTACCCATCCAGACACCTGCCCCCGAGGGGAGGGAAGGAACTCACCATGTATCTTCAGCACCTAGCACCGGATCAGCTGTGGCAGGAGCCCTGGGGCATACCTGGTGACCTGAACTGAAGGACCTTCAAGTGAATAGATCTCCACATGGTGTGCACTTGGTTTAATTACCATTAAATCCATGTTGAAGCCAACAGCATTAAATGATGAATCACTTGGATAACATCGGAGCCTTGGACAAGGTGTGCAGACTAAGAATGGGATTTCAGAAACGTTAAAACAACACACATCACACCAGCATTCGCCAGTCCTTTCTGTGGCCTTCCCCACACTCATCACATTGGTAGGGATCACTCTGATATTAGCAGCAGGCCTTCTCCAACTGAGAAAGAGCAATACCTGTTCTACAGGTTCTATTTTTAATTTTTATTAACATTTTTACCTGTGCCCTGCTTGATCTCTCTCAGGCAGGCTGCTGTGATACAACCGGTTTAGTTATGTCCTTTCCCTGGTGCATTTCTGCCCAGAGGGAAGGCCAAATGCACAGAAGAGCCTGGAGACAGGTCCATCTGGAGTAGCCAGTGGATCAGACCACAGGGCTAATCCTGAAACTAGACTATCAGGTATCTTGGAGATCAGCTAGTCAGTACTGGAGAAAAGGGTGGCTTAGAAGAGATGGATCTCATTTTATGGAAAGCACAACAAACACTGGTCCCCCTTTGCCACCAGCTTGCTGCTCCCTAACTCAACCTGTAGAGAAATTCTGAAGAAAACTGGCAATCAGCCAAAACCTCCCACTCTGGCTTGTACAGCTGAACTCTGATATCCACACAGCTGCCCCAACAGTGAAAGAGAAGGAAGAGGGATGAGGAGAGGAGGTGGTGGAAGGAGTGCTGTGGACCGGTTCTTCTTCCTACCCTTCATTCTACAGAGAAGCACACTGACACCCACAGAGGTGAAGGGTCTGAGCCCCTCACTGTTGAGTTGGCGGCAGCCCTCTGAGAATTCAGCTCTCCTCCATGCCAGTCTGCATGCTGTTCCTATGCTCTGCATGTTGAGTAGGTACAGTAGTTATCCACCACACTTCTCGTATTATCTATGGCTAGGTGAGGGATCTACTAGGCCTTAAATGCCTCCTCCACTTGATTTGCCAATTTCCCATATGAAATGATGGTTTTATTCATTGGTTCTTTTATGCAAATACCCCTGGGAGAGGCAACATAGCCTTAAAGGATTCATTAAATCTTTTCTGCAAAGTGGATGAGCAAAGTGAGTTGGGGGCTAATAAGAGCTTGGGGATAGGGGGGTGTGTGTGTGTGTGATTTCCAATTTTCCAGAGGGACTACAGATGTCAAAGGGTCTGAGTTTACTTTTTGCATAGTAACAGGTTTGGTATCAGAGCCGTTTCTCTTAAGAGTGCTCATGGTCACTCTGACCACCAGGTGAGATGTAGACTCACCGTCGTTCATGACTGGTCTGGCTGCTGCTACAGCTGTAAACTGCCACTGACCTAGATTCTTCCTGGCAGCCCACAGGAAGATGAGTGTGCGATGCCTGGCAGATTAGCTCTTTCAGGTGGAAGACTGCCAGAGAGATGTGCCAGCACTTTCCTTGGCGGCAGAGGGTGGGAGAGCTTGCCTTGGAGTGAGGTGTATCCTCAGGCTCCTAAATCACCTGTGTGTGTCCATGCCTCCTCCTTCTCTCCTTGCAGTGGATTCCTTAGGTCTTTGCCAGCTCCAAAAGCAGGGGTGCCTTCAAACCCTGACAGCTGCACTGATCTGGTGGTTCTACCTTTAATAGCTATTTTAGGTTCCTTCTAAACCTTATCAAGTCTCCACACTTCTACTTAGTTGGAGGAACCTAGAGTGAAAAACAGTGTATATACAGTAGCCCCCATTATCTGCAGGGGTATGCCTGAAACTACAGATAGTACAGAACTTTATACAGACTGTATTTTTTTCCTATACATACCTATGATAAAGGTTAATTTATACACTAGGCACAGTAAGAGATTGGCAGCAGTAAACAAAAATAAAATAGAACGATTATAACAATATACTCAAATAAGATTTATGTGTATGTGGTCTCTCTCTCTTTCTCAAAATATCTTATAATACTGTCCTGCAGGTAACTGAAACCACATAAAGCAAAACTGTGGATTACGGTGGGGGAACTACTGTACCACGTACATTACAGCAGCTACAAATTCTAGGAAGATTGTTTAAAGAAGGCTGGCCCCCCTCTTCCTCTTCGAGTTCCCTTGTGAGGATGAATAAAGGAAAGTAATGCATCCGAAGCTCACTGAGCTCCTTGGGGAGAGGGGGAATGAACGCCCAGATTCTGTGGTTTTACACCGGGCATTTATTAATACCACTGACAGCTAGACTTTCTCCTCCCTAACAGAATTTGATTGCATGAATCACCCAAAGGTCTTCTTTGCAATAGAATTTTTTTAAAGTCAATGAAAGTGGAAAACATCATAGTCTTCCAGTAATGACTGACAACAGGCAAGGTTCTGCTAAAACTGGGGGAGGGGGTACATTTCCTATGGGACATGGAGAATTCTTCCTCTCTGGAAACTCTCAAAGACCGGAGAGGTAATGGGAAACACAAAAGCGAGTCTGACTACTGAAATTTAATAAGGCCTGACATTTCTATGCCTAATCCTCATATATATTCCATTATGGTGATTTTCAAGACAGGCCACCAGAATGAGGCTGTCTTATGCATACAAAAGGGAGGCAGAAGGCAAGGGGAAGGAGGTGCTGCACTCACTCTAAAAATAAGAGTAATCACAAATAATCCCAACAAAACTTTCGGAAAAACCAGTACTGATTTCCATTTCTCAAGAAATTCTCCCTTTAAATTATTCTGCCAGGTTCCAGTGATATCCTAAACTAGGTTTTTTATAGGCTTAAAACACAAAATCCAATGTAAAACTAAACATTTTAAAAATAGGTACATGAAATGACATTGTGGAAAACCAGGAGAAAGAAAATTTGGTAAGTCAACTCTTTCTAAAATATTTCAGCCTGCCTGGATCTCTAGACAAGGAAGGAATTCAGAACCCAGCTGCATAGCTTCTCTCTGTGGCTGGTCAGGCATTCTTCAGTGGCTCTGGTGGCAAAAAAAAAAAAAAAAAGCTTAAAACTTGCTTCAAAAAAACAAGCAGCTCCCATCCGGGACTGTTAGAACTCAGAAAACCAGGCCTGTGTTCACACTGGCCCAATCAGTGACAGATTACATGTCTCATATAAGGCTGCAGTACCATCTACCCTTGAATAGAATGAGTAATTTTGTGCTATTTTTGGATGGTGCAGTGCTTTAAAACAAAGTGATAAATTAAAATGGCCTCAGTAATGCAGCAAAAATGTTAAACCGTTTGAAGGCAAATGGAAAATGTGGACTTAGTGTACAAAGAAGGAGCCAGCAGATGGAAAGGTTTGGAGTCTCTCAACTGAGTAAAGAAGAATGGCAGCCAATCAGTCTGGTATTGAATTTTGGAAACTGTGCTGTTCCCAGTATTGTGCCTGGGCATGAGGAATTATTAAAGAGAAATTATTATTATTTTTTTGTTTCTAAGTCCCCAGTTAGATTATTCCTTGAGGGTAGGTACATCATTTGTTTTTCCATAATAAGACCTAGACTTGTGTAGCCAAGTTAACACCCCACCTTCTACAGATCAATGGCCTATTTTGGTCACTGCCGGCATCCATCAACTCTTCCCATTCCTCTTCAAGTCCAGGCCCAATTTCTCCACTTTACACTTAGCCAAATCCTACATCCCACACATCCTCCAAGGTCCAGCTTACACCTCCTTTTGTTTCTTCATGATTTCAGCCTGTGCTGGTTGCTCCTTTCTCTCCTTTCCTATTGCACTTATACCACACAAGGGTTTAGATGAGCAGCGGGGAGCAGGGGTCACCCCAGGAACAGCATGGGCAAAGGCAGATTGGGTGCACCTCAGTGATGCTGAGAAAGGAGAAGAAAGGGACAAAACGGAGGGAGCAAGGAGGAACACGATAGATTCAGATCTCTCCACTCTTGAGCGCCATAATATTGGACAAATGATTTTCAAGTCCCAGAGCCTCAGGTTTCTCCACTCCCAAAGACCTCCCACAAAGGGTTTTCATGAGTGATCACCTGCAATATCTGAACATAAATAAATGAATTTGTGTTAGACTCATCTAACTGAAGTCAAAATGGCACTTTGGGATGAAGAGGCTAACACCATGAGGCAGTAATGATCTTCATCGTGTTTGGCTCTAATAGCAAGATTTATTGAGTTTTTATTATGTGCTAGGCACCATCCAAAGAACTTCACACGTGTTAATCCAATTACTCCTCACAACCGTCCTATGAGGTTGGTAGCACTATTATCCTCATTAGCTGGGGAAGCTAGGATTCCAGCCAGTCTGACTTGAGAGCCACTAGGCTTAACCAGTACAGTATACAACACTGCTCCATCCTCTATACTTTGAAAGGAATCATATGGCTTGCTTTTGCATTTGCAAGTGATTTTTATTTTATTTTATTGAATAGATGATATGGCAATGTTAAACCCAATTTTTAAAAAACAATTTATGTATTTTTACTGTTACTTTCTGGTCCTTACTCATTTTTGCATGTTATTTCAAAAAAGACCCTGGTTTGCCTCAATTGTATATGCAAACTTAGAGGTGACGATAGCATGAGGAGCAGTACCTTAACCTGGCCCTGGCTCACCACTCAGTAATAATGACATGCAGTTATAAATTAATTTTATTAAAAAATAATGATTTTTGTGAATTTTTTACGTATTCCAGTTCTGGTTTGTGATTTACTTTCCCCTAACATGAGAGAAAAAAAGTACATTTACTACTTATGAAGGAAAACATTTACATCAAATTCTCTTTGTATCCAGGAAATACAAGGTGTAAAATGTTGGATCTGAATGATAAGAATACAGGTAATTTTCTTTTGATTACTTTTTGCTGCCCTTTTTAATATGTCACAGTGGAAAATACATAATTCACCATATATTTTTAAAATCCCATAAAATTACAGCATTAATTAAAATAAAACCAAACTGCACCAAACTGCCCATGAGAAGCACTTTCTGTGGCTACAGGATCACCAGGGCTTGTCCGTATACCACCCCCACTTGCAAAGACCCTTCAGTGCCTTCCTTACCATGCCTCAGGCCATAACAGAGCCAGAATGTAGGGATTCCAACATGTTATTGGTTTGTCCAAGATTATTATCTAGTGATGGTCCATAGAAGAGAATTCAGGCATCCTGATTTGTTGCTCTCTTACTTGTTAATTCTATCCTAAATGAGCCTACTTCCTGAAATTTTCTTTATCGAGATCTCATCACATGCAATTTCCTACTTTGCATTAGGTTCATGGGTTCATGGCTATAGGAACCTAAATGTGGTAATTGGATGCAGGAGTAGCAAAAATCTGGTGTACTCTTACCTTATTCTATCTCCCTTACCTGTAGCAGACATTATTAATGGATCACAGAACTCTGAGCTTAGGTTTAGCCCAAATCCTTTTTAACACAGTACTCCAGGCAGCCACCACAGTAGTTGGCTTCAAGGATGAATCTATTTGTTCTCCCTGGAGATGGCACGTCAGTGTCGACCTTTTTCTTTGTTAGTATCTGGCTTCAGTTCTATGTCAATCATAGCTATGACCTTGCACTTCTTTCTCACTCTGCTTGAGAGAATATATTCTGAAAATGGGTACTCAGGCCAAAAGCTACTTTCATTCCAAAACCATTTTCCCAGACACAAGGGCTGAGGGAATCACAGCTAGCCCATTTACTTTGCATGTTCAGAAAACCTCAAATGACTGGCGCAAGCTCACACAGCTGGGTTCGTGATGGAACCGAGACCAGACCCCAGGCTGGCTGACTGCTTGCCCAGAGCTCTTTTCACCACTCTGCCTATCTGACTCTGGGCTTTGTCAGACAGAACAAAGAAAATGTTCCTGGGATCTGACACTTGTAAACACTTCTCCATCACCCTTGCCACGGCAGCCTGCCAAGACAGGAATCAGGCCAAATTTAGTGGGTCCTTCAGCCCAGTGACTGTAGTTGAAACAATCCCCTGATATAGAAGAGTGGAGGCCAGAGGAAAATGCACTGTTCTACAAAGAACAAAGCCTGGGATGATTCATTTTCCTGATTCCGGTGGTGGATGATTGCTGATGCCTGTCACTTACACATGGCTGTCAGCAACTTTGCAGGAATTCTCATGTAGATGCTTGTCTTGAACACATAAATCCCTAGTTACTTCTTCATAGTTCTCAGACTTTCAGAGGTCTAGCGGACATACTCTCCTGGCTGTCCCTTTTGGAATTTAGCAGGACATTTAAAAAAAATTTTTTACTTATTATTATTTTAATTATTTGAGATGAAGTCTCGCTCTGTCACCCAGGCTGGAGTGCAGTGGCATGATCTTGGCTTACTGCGAGCTCCATGTCCCAGGTTCATGCCATTCACCTGCCTCAGCCTCCCAAGTAGCTGGGACTATAGGTGCCCACCACCATGCCCAGCTAATTTCTTTCTTATTTTGTATTTTTAGTAGAGACAGGGTTTCACCGTGTTGGCCAGGATGGTCTCGATCTCCTGACCTCATGATCTGCCCACCTCGGCCTCCCAAAGTGCTGGGATTAGAGGCGTGAGCGACTGCGCCCGGCCAAGAGACCTTGAAAAAAAAAATGCCAAGTAGTCTGGGGGCCTTGGAAAAGTAGCTTATCTGGACCCCAATTTTAGCTTCCTTAAAAGTCAGCCATTGGACCAATTGGCCTCTAAAATCCCTTCTGGCCCTAAAATCTGGTGACAAGAAGCATTTGAGGAAACCCTCCCCACTTTTTCTGAGAAAATCCTTTTAAATATTTGAGGTTTTTATATCTTAAATCTTGTCTGGTTACCAGTATACTAACAGGGCCACGCTGCTCAGGTCAGGTAAGGCCCTCGGTTCATCACAGCTGGCCTTCTGCCACGCTTTGGAAACTGTTCTTGGACAGATTACTAATGATTTATTTGTTACAAAATTCAGTAAACACAAAGTAAAAGAAAATTATACAAGCAGTATGAATATATTCTTATGAAAAATAAACAAAGCAGAATTACATAGTGTATGGTATATGTATAGACACACAAAATTATGTATACATATTACAAATATCTCATTTTTAGAGGGGTTTGTTCTACGTGTTTTAGTTTAGTTTTATTTTTACAGAAATGGGATCAAATGGAACACATTAGTCTGCAACATGCTTTTTCCATGGAACAATATCTTGGATTCTTTACCACGTTGACCCGCAGAGGGTTTCTTTTTAACTGCTGTAAAGGATCCATTGTGTGAATACACCACGTTTTGTTTACTTCTTTTTGTGAGCCACTCCTCCATTGATGGGTATTTAGTTTGCCTCTAAAGTTTCACTATTCTAAAAAATGCTGCAATAAGCTCATATTTTTGTCTACATATTTGACAGTTTCTCTAATGTAGATATCTAGAAGCTAAACTGTTGGGTTTAGGAAAATGCAAATTTTACGTTTTGAAAAATTTTTGTCAGATTGTCCATCAATATGGTAGTACCAGAGGGAATACCTGTTTCCCCACATTCTTACTGATCTTTCATTGTTTTTTCATTGCTAGCTAGGTTGAGCACTTTTATACATGTTTTTTGAATTGCCTATTTATACCCTTTGCTCATTTTTCAGTTAGGTTGTTCTTTTTTTTTTTTTTTTTTTTTAAATCAATTTGTAACAGCATCAAAATTTTTTTAAAATCCATGTACTCATCACCTGGCTTCAATATATCTACTCATGGCCAATATATTCTCCCATCTACTTCTATCCCAGGCAAGGATTATTTTGAAGCAAATCCCCATTACATTATTTCATTTGTTAATATTTTACTAAGTAAATGTAAAAGACTAAAACTCTTAAAAATATCTAAAATCTTATCATCTCTTAGATAATTCTCTTAATATCAATATTCAGTGTTCATATTTTCTCCATTAGCTCTTACATTTTAAAAAATAATTGCCTTGATATCACCAAATATTCAGCCAGTGTTTACATTTTTTCCATTGCCTCATAAATCTTTTTTTAAAAGATTGTTTGAATCAAGATCTAAATAAGGATCATAAATTTTATTCATTTGTTATTGATATGTAACAACTGTACATATTCATAGGCTACATGTGACATTTTGATACACGCATATACTGTGTAATGATCAAATCAGGTTATTTAGAATATCCATCACCTCAAATATTTATCACTTCTTTGTGTTGGGAACATTGCAAATCTTCTCTTCTAGTTATTTTGAAATACACAATAAATTATTGTTAACTATAGTCACCCTGCTGTGATATCAAAAACTAATACTTATTCCTTCTATCTAACTGTATTTTTTCACCCATTAACCAACCTCTCTTCATCCCCTGTACCCCCAGGCTTCCAAGCCTCTGATAATCTTTCTATGCTCTACCTCCATAAGAACCACCTGTTTAGCTTATTGACTGGCTTATCTCACTTAACATAATGACTTTCAGCTCCATCTATGTTGCTTCAAGTGACAGGATTTTATTCTGTCTCGCTCTGTTGTCCAGACTGGAGTGCAGTGGCACAATCTTGGCTCACTGCAACCTTTGCCTCCAGGGTCAAGCAATTCTCCTGCCTCGGCCTCCTGAGTAGTTGGGATTATAGGTGTGATCCATTGCACCCAGCCAGGATTTTATTCCTTTTATGGCTGAATAGTATTCCATAACCGTATTCCTGTTATCAAAAAGCTGTTATCTTTTTGATAACGGCTATTTTAACTGAAGTTAAATGATATCCCATTGTGGTTTTCATTTGCATTTTCCTGATGATTAGTGATGTTGAGCATTTTTTTCATATACTTGTTTGCCATTTGTATGTTTTTTTTTTTTGAAAAGTATCTATTCGGATGATTCACTCATTTTAAAGATTATATATATATATCTCTTTGCTATTAAGTTGTTTGAGCTCCTTATATATTCTGGTTATTAACCCCTTGTCAAATGAATAGTTTTCAAATATTTTCTCTCATTCTGTAGGTTGTGTCTTCACTCCATTAGTTGTTTCCTTGCTCTGCAAAAGCTTTTTAGCTTGATGTAATCCCATTCGTCTATTTTTGCTTTGGTTGCTTCTGCTTTTGAGATCTTACCCAAGAAAATCTTTGGCCAGAACACTGTCCTGTAGAGTTTCCCCAATGTTTTCTTCTAGCACTTTCATAGTTTCATGTCTTACATTTAAGTCTTTAATCCATTTTGATTTGAATTTTGTCTGGTGAGAGATCGAGGTCTAGTTTCATTTTTTGGCATATGGATATCCGGTTTTCCCAGCACCATTTATTGAAGCGGTTGTTCTTTCCCCAGTGAATGTTTGGTGCCTTGTTGAAAGTCAGTTGGCTGCAAATATGTGAATTTATTCCTGGGTTTTCTATTCTGTTCCAGTGGTCTATGTGTCTGTCTTCATGCCAGTACTATGCTGTTTTGGTTTTGTAGTGTGTTTTAAATTCAGGTAGTGTGATGCCTTTAGCAGGTCCATAGATTTTAATTAGTGCCTTTTAAGTCTCCGAATTTATAGGTTATTTCCCTCATTTGTTGAATAATTCTGGTTATTTTCCCTATGGAGCTTCCCACAGGCTGGACTTTCTGATTATACTCATGGTGTCATTTAACATGTTTCCACGCCCCGTGTATTTCTTGCATACTTTTAGTTAGATCTAAGGCTTGATCAGACTCGGGGCTGAGGTCTTGACAAGAATACTTGAAAGATTGTGTTGTACATTTCCAACAAGGCCACATAGTTCTGGCTGTTAAGTTAGCAGCCACTACTGATTGTGTTGTTGTGGGTCCACTCAAGAAACAGAAACAGAAGCCATTCATTAATTCAAATACTGGAAGTTCAATAAAAAGAACAATTAAGATAAGTGATATGATTTAGCTGTGTCCCCACTCAAACTCTCATTTTGAATTGTGATCCCCATAATCCCCACGTGTCAAGGGAGCGACCAAGTGAGGTAACTGGATCATAAGGGTGGTTCCCCCCATACTGTTCTTGTGATAGTGAGTGAGTTATCTCGAGATCTGATGGTTTTATAAGCATCTGGCATCTCCCCTACTTGCACTTACTCTGTCCTGCCACCCCATGAAGAAGGTGCCTACTTCTCTTTTGCCTTCCACTGTGATTGTAAGCATCCTGAGGCCTCCCCAGCAATGCAGAACTGTGAGTCAATTAAACCTCTTTCCTTTATAAATTACCCAGTCTCTGGTATGTCTTTATTAGCAGTGTGAGAATGAACTAATACAATAAGATGAGAGAGTACCTATGAAGACATAAAGAGACTTCTACAGAGTACCCTATGTCTGAAGGAGAGTACTCAAGGAAAAGCAAACCTGGAAGGGGTGGGCTCTTCCCCAAGGCTGTGGTTCCAACATTATTGGACTAGGCAAGCTTGTGGCCCACTAGATAGCAGTTAAGTTCACTGGGCTGTCCAGCCAGAGCCGGTCCACAGCCTCCAGACCAGGAGGAAAGAACCCAGTGGGTGCACGTACATTAAGTTTGGGAGGTGAGGCCTCATGTGTGCAATGGGTGGAGGGTCTGGTGTGCAATGCTCATGTTGGGTGGGCCCAGGGAAACAATATCCTGGGGTGCAGGCCAGCTGATGCTGGAAAGCAGTGCCCAGGAGGAGTTGAGACTCCACTGCGGATGTTAATCCACATCACAAGGACTGAGGTGAGGTTCACTGGACCCAGGCTGGGGCTCTGAGGTCACTGAGGGACTGTACATTTTGGGTATGTGACTAGGGCAGAGCACCACTGGGTGACTCACATGCGCACTGTTGACAGACCATGCAGCTGAAGCAAGAAAAAACAAAGGTCAGTACCCAGGAACCAGGAAGAAAAGCCCCCTTCCACCCGCAGTGTCCCTCCAGCGCCCTCTACCGACAAAGCTTCACATCGATCTCACTGTAAAGGAGAAATGCTTGAAGAAGAGTCCAGTCCATTATCACAGACGAGTAACTGAAGGGTGGATGTGGGGCTGAGAGGCAATAAATTAATAGCTAGCATAATGATCAGTGGCTAGGTTCATTATTCATTAGGGTTGCAAAATGGTGAAAATCTAATTCTATCCATCTTCCTACATTAGGTTGGAAGGCTTCTAGTGGGAGAAACTTCCCGCATCCCTTCTTTGGTGGCCCCAAGGCAAAATGTGCACAAAAACCTGGCTCCCACGCCACTGCCAACGCTTTCCCTCTTCTTACCTAGTGTAGATCCTTAGGGTCTTAGCACTTTTTAAATTCACCCTATCTTAGTTCCAGGTCTGATCTGAACTCTACTTCTGGCCTCTTGGCATCTCCTTTTCACTCTGGTCCAATGCCTAACTTCAGGTCGAAACTATTTTCTTACCACCTCCTGAATCTTGACTCTGCCCATAAATTCCCTGAAGAGAATGTATGGGAAGTGGAACTTCTCATTTACATCTCATGTAATCCTCACAAACACCTTATGAGATGGGTGTTATTGTCTGGGTTTTACAGATGGGAAACCCAACTAAGGTTTAGAGAGGTGAGGCAAGGAATGAAGAGCTGGGGTTAGAGCCTGAGGCTGCTCACCTCTGAATTGTGGGAGTTGGAGGCCCAGAAGGACATGCTGCCTTCTGCAAATTCCTCTTTAGGTAACATCAAACTCACATGCCTCCTGGATTCTCACCAGTTCTCTGTTTTTTCCCTGAATTTCCAGGGCATTAGAAATGTTCTTCACATTGTCTCCTCCTAGCATCACCATTGAAAACTTCCCATCTCTCTTACAGGATCACTTCCCTCCAGTATCCAATCCAGATCTTTATTTTCAGGCCTGGATTTCTTCTCAAACAGCTGCCTAATACTATTTAACTGCATTTACTTCCCCACAACTTAATTGCATTTTATTTTCTCTGGTCTCAGATTACTGGGACAGTCACCTAAATCCTCTCTAGTTCTGAAGATACTGTTTTTACCTCCTCCATCATGCACTCTCCTGCACTCTCCCTACACAGAGAAGGGAATGAGAATAGAGGTGAAAGCTTCTCTTCCCAGAGGCAGTTATGGTATTGAGGGTGGGGTGGGGGATGGGGTGTAAAGAAGGAAATAAATAACTGCCAGACTTGGCACTGACATTGAAACTCTCTTCATTCTCCACTTCAGAAAACCATGAGCCAGCTATGAGGTCCCGATCATTCCAGCTATGTAGAGAAGGCTAAAAATCATGGTGAAACCTCCGCTCTCCTTTCTTCCTTCTCCAGTTCATCCTTCCTCCTTCAACAACTCACCTGCTACTTTTCCTTTTCTCTCAAGTCATGCCCTCCACCCCACAGTTATGACTCCCACCTCCTGATCATCCTGAGCCCCTTCCCCTCCATTCCTTCCTTTTGGTCTGTGGTCCTTCTCTTCCTCTGTCCTTCCTCTTACCCAAGCTTCACTGGAAAAATCAAACAACATAACAAAAGAATGGGGAATAAGCAAACAGCTGCCTACCCTTGCTTGGAAGTCCCTGGGAAGCAGCTTCCTTCACCTCCATTGATTCTGAGTCTCTGTGCTTCGGAGTGTTTGGCCCTCGTTCAAGGCTACGGTGGCCATGGACTCATTGTGTTGAGATGAAGGTAAACCCAGGCAGTTTCTTTTTTTAGATGCAATTGTGTTTCTGGAAAAGGCCGCACATCACATAATAGGAAATCCTGAGAGGGTGAAGACTGTTTCCTGCCAGTTGAAGCATTGTTGCCTTTGGCTGTTCTGACAATAGCAGAAACCTTCGAGTAAGGTGGAGGGGCAGGGAGGGAAGAGCTGCGTTGGGGTAGACAAGGAGTCAACTGCGGAGTCGGGGAAAGTGGAGATTGCCAGGGACGGTGATATAAACTAAGTGAAAGCAAATAAGTTGTAGAACCCTGCCAAAGGATGAAACCAGCCAAAAAAAAAAACAACAAAAAAAAAACCCTCTAATTACTTTGAAAAAATATCTGTCAAAACGCTCTCAGCTAGGGGAAGACACTGTCAGCTCAGTATGGGCTGTTTTGTTTGTTTGTTTGTTTATTCTGTTTTGTTTTAAATAAAAAATGGTCCATGAAATAAGCAGGTATCTAATGGATCCTGCTCGGGGATGGTAATGATGACAGTCAGTGATGACGACAGTGATGGGGATAGTGATAACTACATTGGAGAAAGTCACAGCTTCATTCATTTAAAATAGAAATGCTCTCTGCTGTAAAATCTTTAGACCTAAGAAACTGGAGGCTCTTTGGGGATCTGTTAGCAGGGGCTTCTCATCCTTTAAGTGCATATGACTTTCCTGGGATCTTGTTAAAATGCAAGTTCTGATTCATACCCTGGGATGAGCCCGAGATTCTGCATTTCTGACGAACTCCCAAGAGATTTCTGCTGGTCGTTCAGTAGATACATCCTCTTTCTACACTCGGGACTAGGGCTGCTTTTTCCTACTTCAGGTTCAATGACTTCATGTTGGGGACTTGAAATTGCCCAGTGCTATATGTGAAAATCAGGGCTTTTTTCTTCCCCTACTTTTTTTTCCTCTTTCTTTTTGGAGAGCTGTTTTGCCAGCATACCTTTGGGGTGGGGGAATGACCACTGTGTGGTCCATGGACCCATGAGGCCCATTTTGAGACTGACGTGGGCCATTTATCACAAGGTTCTGTATGTTCCACTCTAACGGGGCCATAGTGGTGCTTGGGTCAACTGTCATTCATGTCCACTCAGATCCTATGTCTAATAATCCCTGAAAGATCTAGGCGTTCTTTTTTGTCGGGTGTAGAATTACTCAGGTAAATGGCTAAGGGAGTCTCTGGGGAGGATTAGGGGAAGAGCTACCACAGATATGTGGCGTGGTGTGTTGCAGCATCCTTCCTCAAAGGCACCTGGCCTCCCCTTCAATCAATGAGTCCTGGATCTTAGAGCTGACTCACATGCAGACACTGGGTGAGGGATTGTGACTTTTATTGTAGCAGCTGACATCAGCCTTCTGCCCACTTGCTCTTGATCTTTTCGGTGACATAAGTCAAGCTAGGCCCTCACTGGCTGCCTGTGATCTCACCCGCAGACACCCCATGGTCTATCAGCCACCCCGAGGGGTCCCTGCAGGTCAAGGCTCAGGGCTGTCTTTCTGCTGTGCGTCCCATTATGACAATTACTTCCACCTTGCCTCTGATGGTTCAGTGCCTCCACCTGGCCTTTGGTATTCCAGAGTGGTATCATTCCCATTGACTATGAAGCCCATTTGAAGGCAGTGTCTCCCGCAAAAGGGCCACTGCAGAGCTTCTCAGGAACACTGATGCCTCCCTGACTAGTGGATGCCTTATTACTTTAGCAAAGGGAGAATCCTCTTTGCTTTTACCAGGATATTACTCCTCAGTCAATAAGCTCTTCCTTATCCAGCCTTGTTTTCTGTCCCTGCCAACCCTGACTCAACACTGTCAAGATCCATTCCCATTCATGTTCTCCCAGTCCCTGCCAGTGTTTATCAGCCAGGTCCCGTGGCTTTCCTCCCTTGCAGGGATGCTGCTTCCCTGCCTGAACCTTACTGAGACTTGATCATAATCGATCTAGCAGCAAAGGGGAGAGGCAGGAGCAGATCTTCAGGACAGCAAACATTATCTGGGAAGACAACTGAGTCAGGGGTGGTCTTTGTTTAATCATCTCCTCTAGCAATTAAGAGGGGCTAACTTCTGCCAGTCCAGTGGTTCCTGGGAATCGGGGGGTTCAGGTTCTCAGGAACATCACCCCAGGCTCCTCATCTTGGGTATCAGGGCCCTATTCCTTTCTTATCAGGGACCTCGCTTCCCATAGGAGATATGCCAGGGCTGTGAATTCAACTTCCTTTACTGCTAGAACACTCTGATAAAGAGGGCCTGGACCTGTTTTTTTTTTTTTTTTTCTTCTTATCTGCCTTCCAGCTGCAGGAGATGAAGGTTTTTAAAATGCCTCCCTGGAAGCCTTCTGGCTTCCACACTATGTTCTAAGTTGATGGTTGGCTAATCTGAACCTGTCATTTTCTTCTTTCACAGTTCCAATTACAGCTAAAGACAACTAACCATCTCTACAGACTTTTGCTACCATATTGCTCAAGTGCCAGAGCTATTGCATAAGCTGATGTGTCTCCTTTCAGAGGACTCCATCTCAGTTCACCGCATATGAGGATCTTACAGAACTCAACTGCAAAATGAGTATGATGAGAATCTTACAGAATCTTTCAAAACTCCACTCAACACCAACTGTGGGGTCTTGTGACCATTGGGCTGGTGAGTGATCCAATTCCACAATCCCACCCTGAGGGTCTGCTTCCCAGGACCACTTCTAGCACCAGCTGTCTGAGGGTGGGTTCCCTCCAATTAGAACACAATGCAAGGATTTGAAAGCAAGTAGTTTATTTGCAAGGGGACCCAAGAAGCATTAGTAGAGACAGAGAGGGTAGCAAGCCAATAAAGAGCATGTTTTCAGGCAAGTGGGGTAGCGGGGCTTAGACCCACTGGGGAACTGGGCAGCCTTCCTCAGAGTTACTCACTGCCCTGAGGGATGAGGAAGTTGGTGTATTTATCCAGCTGCACCTCATCTGTCATTGCTTAAGGGCTGCTTATGGGGGCATTAATTTGCTGGCAGCCCAAAACAGCCCTCAGCAGAGAAAAATTATGTGTTCACATAAGGAACCATTGGTATTCAGAGGTGAGTGCAAGGGGATATGGACCTGGCATTGTCAGCCATACAAGATACAAGGATAATCTTGTATCATCCTTTGACTGAGCTAAGGATCATCTTCCTTGAACCCCTCCAGTGGTAGTAGCTATGAAAAAAAAAACAATCCAGAGCACACCCAACCCACATAGGGACAGCGCTTGGAAAATCTCTTAGGGAAAGAGAGGGTAGAGGCCATGCCATCTTGGTGCTGGAGCTGTTGGGCAGGCGCAATGTTCAGGAAGCAGGGTTTCAGCTGGAGAGCTGGGAGACTCCCCTGCCCAGGAGGAGTGGCCTATGGAAGGCTTAATCCGCAGACTACCTCCTGTGGATTAATACCGTGCTCTCCAGGTAACAATGCCTTATTCCAGTTAAGAAGATTCCTCACCGTGTGACCCTTTGGGTGAGAATTTCAGTCACATGCTGTAAGAGTCATTTTGAGGTATGTTTTTTGCTAGGATCCCTCAAATTACATTGAAAATACAGCATCAGTTTGCATTTGCATGTGATTTTCAGAGCACTTTCACACGTATCAGACTAGCTGACCCTCCTAACAGCCCAGTGAAGACAGACGAGGGTGAGTACTTTTGTCTTCATTTTACAGATAAGAAAATTGGACTCAGGAAGGTTAAGTGTCCTGCTCAAAGGTCACCATACTGGGTGGCGGTGGAGGAGCCCAGTCTCAGATCTTCTGATACTCTGTCATTCAGCGCTGCTTCCGGGGCCAGCATTTCTCAAATGCTGTCTCTTCCATTAATTGTAAAGGAGCACCTTAGTAGCAGGAGCATTTCTGGTTCATTCTGGCATAGCCAGTGCTGGCATATTCTGAATGCTTCATATCTGTTTGTTAAGCAAATGAATTTTTAAATCCCCCCAGAGGACTTGGGAAGCCGTGAGGCAGCCGCTATTAACTCTTCTTTCTTGTCTCTCCTCCCAAGTACACTTGCACACAACACACACCAACACAGATGCACACACACATACACTACACACACACAGTCTCTCTCTCACACACACACTGTCTCTCTCTTGTATATACACGCACTCTCCCCATCTCTCTCTCTCTCTCACACTCTCCCATTTCTCTCTCACACACAGTCTGCCCATTTCTCTCTCTCACACGCACTCTCCCCATCTCTCTCTCACACACTCTCCCCATCTCTCTCACACACACTCTCCCCATCTCTCTCTCACACACACTCTCCCCATCTCTCTCTCTCACACACACTCTCCCCATCTCTCTC
>NW_012101255.1:3297045-3298883 GCF_000951045.1 Mandrillus leucophaeus
AAGAAGTAAAAGGGAAGTCGAATATATATGTATTCTGAAATACATATATATTTATATATATAAATACATATTTCAACATGTAAGTGTGAGGCACAGTCACACTAGAAGACATGAAGGACTCAGATGTTTGTGGTTGCACATTGAACAACAGGGAAGGTCACAGGCACACAAACCAACTGACTCAGGATCTCAAACTCACTGTGTGAGTTTTCCAAAATAGTGCACACCCCTGAGTAAAATTCTGTACAAAACAAAGTACAACCTTCTGTGCATTTACATGTTAGCTATATTTCCAAAAATGTCAGTTAAAAACTTGCAAAAACTATTTTGTGCTCAAGCTGGGTTTTGTGTACATATAAAGGCCTGTCATTCACGTGAACATCTATTGTTACATTCACACGTCATCCACAATGCAGGAAAATTTTTGTTTGGAACAGGAGCCCATCCACTAAAGGCCAGGAACCCCCTTTCCTGTCATGATAAAATTCAAAGTTCTCCTCCAAATTTCCAAAATGACCCCCAGCGAACGATGCTGCTGGTCAACTGCAGTGTGACATTCAAGTGCTATTATGACAGTGGTGCCCTCCTCCCTGCCTGCCTACCTTGAATGGTCTCCTAGATTTATCTTTGGAGGTTGTTACATTGAGAAGGCAGACGTTGTTAAACATTTAAAATGCTTCTATTGCAGGTTTTGGCTTGTTTAGTAAGATGACAAGATTATAATGAAATTAAAGATACAAAAACCGCTAAGTGGTGATGAGAAAGGAACAATCCACCGCAGAGGGTCCCCTTGCCTTGTGCCATGGGCAGCTTCCCAGCAGAGACGTGCGTGGGGGCAAAGCTGTGAGATTGCATGTGCACACCAGAGCCCTGGAAGCAGGAGGAAGCTCCTGACCACGGATTTTTGCAGCTGCCAGTATTGTTAGTGTCAAGGTGAAGTTGGGGGTTTAGAAGACAGGAGGCTTTAATGATGCTGATTTCTTCTGTTGCCCTGGGGGTGAAATGGTGAGGTGCAGTGTGCTTCTCAGAAAGCAAGAGGCCACTGCCACCCAAAATGAGGGCTCAGAAGTGAGACTGTTCCCACTTGCTGCAGGCGGGAGGACCTTGCCCATGCAACCTGAGGGGGCCTGAACAGCAGGGAAGAAAGATCCTTGGGTCCTGCCTGGGCCTCTCAAAACAGCACCAACTAAACTCTTTTGTGAGAGACTCTAGGAGAATGCTCAAAAATTAACCTGCTTCCTGAGGCTCCAATTGCAGCAAAGCCGCAGGAGGGTTTTCCTCCTGGGAATCCCAGCTTCCTACAGCCCCTGCGGGGAAGCTGAGAATAGAACAGCTCACCAGCCAATGCAGAGGCTTCCTCATCACATAAGGCCTCAGAATCATGAATTGGTTTTTAACTACGTGTCAGAAGAAAACTGAGCAGGAAGGCTCATTGCTTCCCCAGTAGCAGCAGAATTAATTCATTCTCAAGATGTGCTTCCATCCAGGACAGAGAACCTCTGAGCTCCTGTTAATTTTTTTTTTTTTGAGACAGAGTCTCACTCTGTTGCCCAGGCTGGAGTGCAGTGGCCGGATCTCAGCTCACTGCAAGCTCCGCCACCCGGGTTCACATCATTCTCCTGCCTCAGCCTCCCGAGTAGCTGGGACTACAGGTGCCCGCCACCTCACCCGGCTAATTTTTTTTTTTGTATTTCTTAGTAGAGACGGGGTTTCACCGTGTTAGCCAGGATGGTCTCGATCTCCCGACCTCATGATCCACCCGTCTAGGCCTCCCAAAGTGCTGGGATTACAGGCTTGAGCCACCGCGCCTGGCCGAGCTCCTGTTAATTTGAATTCTG
>NW_012101255.1:3298933-3305967 GCF_000951045.1 Mandrillus leucophaeus
CACACACTCTCCCCATCTCTCTCTCTCTCACACACACACACTCTCTCATCTCTCTCGTACACACACACACACACACTCTCCCATTTCTCTCACACACGCTCTCCCCATCTCTTTCTCTCACACACATACACACTCACACACACACATATTCTCCCCAACACACACACTCCCCATCTCTCTCTCACACACATATACACACACACACTCTCCTATCTCTCTCATACACACTCTCTCATCTCTCTCTTGTACACACACACTCTCCCCATCTCTCTCTCACACACAGTCTCCCATTTCTCTCTCACACACACTCTGCCCATCTCTCTCTCTCTCACACACATACACACACACACACTCTCCCATCTCTCTCACACACACACTCCCCATCACACACACACACACACACACGCACACACACGCACACATACACACACACTCTCTTACACTTTCTCCGTCCCTCTCGCCCCCGCTCCCTGGACCCTAAAGGCTACACTCTTGTTGCTTCTTGGAAATCCTCAAACAAGGAAACACCTGAGAAATCTAGGGAACGACAATGGTCAGAGGAACCCTAACATGTATGAGGAGACCCGAAATGCTCCCTGCGGCCGGCTCCTGGGTTAGAGGGAGAATCTTTAGGTACTCCGGGCAGCGTTAGGATTGTCCCTCTCGCTGTCCCCGGATTTGCTCTCCCCGGGCCAGGGCTCGCTGGAAGAGACTGTCCTTCAGCGGGTATGCAGTGACCGCAGAGAGCCACAAGAGGGAGCCAGTGCCGCGGGGAGCCGCCGGCCGCTGAGCCCCTGAGGCTCTGCTGAACCCACAAAAGGAACCTGGGCTGAGAGCCCGAGTGCACAACCAGGAGGCCTCGGGGAGCAGGATAGCCAGAGAGCATGAGAAAAACCAGAAATGTGGAGTAAAACAGAGGGGAGATCAAATTTTAATTAAATTTAATATTAAAAAGTAAATGGGTGGAGGACTTTCCTCTTTTACTTTACACTGCTCCGATTTTGGGGGGAACAAGCATATGTTGTTTTCATAATTAAGAGTGAATAAACATATATTTTAAACAAACTGGAAAAATCAAACAAGGAGCGAGCAAAGCAGTAGGAAAATCTTGACGTTTCCCTGGAGTTCTGGAAAGAGGCAGCGCATTCCCAGCCTTGCCTTTGCCATGGGGCCCTGCCCCCATTGTTCCTTCTTTACTCTTTCTCTTAAGAATTGTGCCGGCCTGCTGAGGGTTGAGCACACTACCTTTAGCTTGAAATGGAATAGAAGTGAATTAATAGCAGGGAGTGTTGTCAATGTTTTGTGATGACTCTTGGCTGACACCATTAAGATACCATTTTTACTCCCTTATGAAGATAAACCCTTAAATGGCTGAGGCCATTAATGAACCATAAGCTTCATTGTTAGAATTTCATGAGAAACAACAGTAAAACTGATTTAGTTGTCCTCTTGGAAGCCTCTATTGAGAGAACTTGTTTCGTGTATCCGAGGGGGCACAGCTATAAAGCAATGAGAATGTTTTAATTAAGCATCTTAGGCCTCGTAAATCTAATTGACACTTTTTCTACAAACCATGGGGACCAACGGGATTATTACAAGCAAACCCAAAGCATTTGACTGAGGAAATTTGCCCCCAGAGTCCATTTAGGAAAAATAATGATAAAAAAAATCAATTTATGTCATGCCTCTTTGGGACGCCAAATGTTGTTAGCTATATTAAAATGTGTTTATTCATTTGAATTTAGCTGTGGGTGATGCAAAGCTCTTCTGGAAATTAATCCACCCTCAGAGGATGAAGACTCCCCACCTCCATTGGAGGCTGTGGTGCCAGGAAAAGCAGTGGGGGACAAATTGCAAGTGGCCTCCGCGTTAGGGGCTGGAGCTGTCTGTTTGGTGGGGGAAGAGGTTGAACCCCCCAGCTGCCTGTTGGATGCCCTCTTAGCTACCTTGGTCGCAAGCAGCTGATGTGGTTAGAGATGCCTGGGGCAGCCTGGGGAAGTGAAACTTTTGTACCTTCCCATTCCTTCCCAACATTTTGCATATCATAATTACACAGAAAAGGCGACATTTGTGTAAAAAGCTAGAACTGAAAGACATTTGGAGGTATCTGTAGGGGAGTTGGAGAAAAACTTCATTATATTTTCCTATATAAAGGTGACTATTGAATTTGTATGAAACTTTCAAAGAAAATCTTCTAACACTTTTAATGAGAAGCTTGAGTTTGCTTCCATGGACATAATTTGTATGTCACCATCACTGGCTTTGTATCAGAAGGGGATATGAATTTTAAGACAAGTTTTACAACTGTAAAACTGTAACGATTTGTAACAATTCCTCAAGACCCTTAAATGATAAGTTCTTCAAAGTGTTGATAGTCACCATCACTGACTTTGTATCAGAAGGGGATACCAATTTTAAGACCAGTTTTACAACCTTTCAAAAAGTTACAACATTTGAAATTGTAACAAAAGAGAATTCAACTTTTCTTCTTGTTTCATTGACAAAGGGAATGTTGACATTTCCTGTGACAAGGGAATGGATTTTGAATCCAGTGGAATATTTTCAGGTTAAGCATTTCAAAATAAGGGACTCTCTAATTGGCAGAAGGAGCATGTACCATCAGAGTGCTTGCCTTGCAGCAAACAGCCAGAAGTATCCCAGGAACACAAGACAGAGATTAGGAAGCCTGGAGATGCTCTGTCCCTTCATTCTCTGTTGGTCACACCTTGGGTCCCTGGAGCCAGACTCCTCTGGCAACTGCCTAGATCCCTGATCTAGACAGGCAGTGCTGTACTCTACAGCCATGAAGCTGCCCAGGTTGAGGGTTGGGGGACACCTCCTTCACTGCCCTTAACTCACCAGTGGGCAACAACCAACTCCGGCATATAATGCCCCAGGCTTTCCAGTCTGGAAATCAGGGTATTAGGGATACACTAGTAACCTATTGGAACACCCCATGTGTACTGCTGCGTACAGTCCATGGCTGGGAAACTCTCTTCTAGTTTGGGCCCAAGGGGTTTCTCCACTCACACACACTCAACTAGCTCCTCAGGGAGTATAGCAGAAGGTAATCTCAAGCCACAGCTCCATAGGTATCGTACGCCCTCTGCTGACTTTGTACCTTGGGCCACACTCTCTCGGAGCTCACTGGGGTTAGCCACAGCCACAGAAAGTAGATGTCTTAGGCCAGGCGCGGTGGCTCATGCCTGGAATCCCAGCACTTTGGGAGGCTGAGGCAGGGGGATCACCTGAGGTCAGGAGTTTGAGAGCAGCCTGGCCAACATGGTGAAACCCTGTCTCTACTAAAAATACAAAAATCAGCTGGGTGTAGTGGTGTGTGCCTGTAATCCCAGCTACTCGGCAGGCTGAGGCAGGAGAATCACTTGAACCCAGGAGGTGGAGACTGCAGTGAGCAGAGACCATGCCACTGCACTCCAGCCTGGGCAACAGAGCGAGAGTCCATCTCAAAAAAAAGAAAGAAAGAAGGAAAGTTGATGTCTTAGTGTTCCCGTTTTACAGTTTCTGTTACTACTGAATTGTTACCAATGACCTGTTTGCTACTCAGACCAGAATATCTAAGAGTCGTTCCAGGTGTGGTTGGAACAATAGTGTTACTAGAATAAATGTACTCTCAGTCAAGATGACCACTTTGAAAGGAATGACACTCATGTGGATTTTAAAGTTCTCATGTTGGAATAACCTGCATCTTTCCATCCTTACGTGTTCCTCTACATTTGCAGGTGGAGAATTCTGCAGAATTTCAGAAGCACTGGCTTACTGCCATGGTGAGTCAGCATGAACTTAGTTTTGTGAGTGGGCTGCTTCCATGTTCAATTGACTGTAGCTTCATACCTCTCATTTGTTTATAAAGCCCTACTATGTAAATATTACCACAGAATTTAGCATCTCAAAATTAACAGATGTTTACTATCTCATAGTTTCTATGGGTCAGGAATCAAGTGTGGCCCAGCTGGGTGTCTCCAGCTTAAGACCTCTCAAGAGATTGCAGTCAAGCTGTAGTCAGTGGGGTTGCTGTCTCACCTGAAGACTTGATTGAGGAAGGACTGTCTTCTAGGCTCACTCACGTGGCTGTTGACAGGATTTAGTTCCTTGTGGGCTGTTGGACTGGGGACCTCAGGCCCTGGCTGGCTTTGGCTGGAGCCTTCCGTTAGTCTCCTCCCACAGGAGTCTCCATAGCGCAGCTTGTCACATGGCAGCTGGCTTCGCTCAGAGTGAGCAAGTAAGAGAGAAGGAAAAGTCCCCAAGGTGAAAGCCACTACATGTGTAACCTAATCTTTTGCGTGGTATCTCATTACTTCTCTCATAGTCTGTTTCTTACAAACAGGCCACTAAGTTCAGACCATATTCAAGGGGAGGAGATTTCCCAAGGGCATGAATGCCAGAAGGCGAGGGTCACTGCTGGCCATCACAGAAGCCACTTCCCCACCTCCCCAAACACCTGCACTTGTTCCCTTTCTCTGAGGCTGTATCTGGATCCTGAGCCGGTTTCCCCATCCCTCTAGAGAGGAGCATTGCTTGATTCTTGCTAGCATCACCTTCATATTTGCTCAGTCACTCCTCCATTAAACATGTCTACATTGAGACCTACTATGCTAGATTCCATGCTGGGCACTGGGAAGTCAGCAGGAAACAGGTACCATCTGTATGCACAGAGGTTCTTTCCTTCTGGCCTCTTGCCTGGAACCCTGTGGCCACTGTAATCCTCCCAGAGGACAGCTAGTGCCTGGGTGACCCACAGGATTGCCAGGGCAGAAACACTGTACCTCTGTCTGTGGCCTCCCTCCTGTGGCCTCTTGCTGGGCCTCCTCCCAACACTGCCTCCCTGACGGGCATGTGCTTCCCCACCAGTCTGACCACCACCCTCTCTTCAGCAGCCAAACCCCGTTTCTCCATCCTGAGAGTCTCCAGTTTAGGGCATCCCACCGTCTTCTGAGTGGCGGACCAGTTCCTCACAGGGTAATGACTTGTATAGTGAACCGAGACAGTACAGGAATCATTCTCATTATTATTATTCTACACACCTGTCAAGGCAGCTACAAAATTAGTCACATTACCACAGCATCATCCCCATGGGGCTGCATAAATGGGAACATCGATATAAGGGTTATGCTTGTTTCCTTTCACTTAATCTGCACGTCGAAGCTCTTTTACTAAAAGGACCTCTGATTTCATTATAGAAACCTAAGCTTTTCTCATCAACACTGGTTCATTTCTTTAAAGGCTCCTGTTTTACTGCTGTCAGAGAAAAGGCTGTTAGGTGACCGGGATGGTCGGGAGCCAGTCTGCTGTCCCCCGCTCCCTCACACTGCCTAGCTGTAGCCCATTTTCATTCTTTGTGATGGCAGAGACACCCCTTTCACCACAGGGTGCTGCAGGCGGGAGGATCTGGACCAAGATTTCATTTTCAGGCTCAGCGGGGTAGCCTGGTCTATAATGCCACATGGTAAATTGCACAACAGCTGTTTGGAAAAGACGGCTCAAAAGCCAGTCACTGTGTTGATGTTGGAGTCCCTCCTTGAGTGTTGGTGGGCTTTAAGGAAGTAAGAGGTCCCTGGAAAGGCTTGTTGAGGCCTGCCCCAACCCCTCTCACATCCCTGAGTGTTGGCAGAGATCACACACGCAGCTAAACTTAGCTCAACGCCACACCACTGTCAGCCCTGCTTCCCCTCCACAAGGCAGGTGTTGCATGGATCTCGCTAAACTTGCCCTCTCTCTGTCACTGCTGTTCCAGTGTGTCCCTAACTGCTGAGAATTAGGGTCAGGCCTCCTGGCTCCCCCTTTTTCTGTGGTACAAATAAGAGTTTGTGTTCTCCTCTTAGCCTCCCATCTGTAGCCTGATGAATGGGCAATGAAGGAAGAATGCTTATTGCTGACTACAAGCCAGAGAGGAGGGGGAGTGTGAGAGATGGCCTGGGGCAAAGTGAGATTGTGACTCATTGAAACAGAGGTCTGCAGCTCTCTCCTTAGTATGGGGGCACCCAGTGATCTGCCTACAGCTGCCTGCCCCTTTCTGATATTCCCCCTCTCATCCTTTCCTGATTTTTTTCTCACCCAACCCTCCCTCCTCCCTCCTCCTATCTCCTACTCCCCACATCACTGTCATTTCTCCTATAAGCTGTCTCCTCCTTGCAGGCTTTGCCTCCTCACCCATGGAGCTTGTCTGAGAGGAAACATCCTCTCCTAGTGCAGGTCCTCTTTCCTTCCTTCTCCCACACCACATGCTCCTCTTTCCTTGAATTCCTGCCACAGTGCTGCAGCTGTGGTTGGGGATGAAGGTGAGTGGCCTCCATGCCTGTGGTGGGTAGGTTAACAGATCTTCTGCGGATAAGACTAATGAGCATCCAGAAGCAGAATGTGGGTTTTTCTTTAATGGAAGAGGGTACCTAGATTTAGGGCAGGGGTAGGTGAGTGTTAGATGCCTTTCCATTCCCTCCTTATCTATCACCATCTTCTGCATCCAGCCTCCTGGCTCCTACAAAAGGACTGTTTGTCTCTACCTGGATCTTTAAGACTTTCTGACAGTTGTGTGGTTGGGGATTGGAAATTACCAGTGAAGAAACCCCCAGGATATGGAACTCCTGCAATTCAACAACAAAAAGATAAACAACCCAATCAAAAAACGAGAAAAGGACTTAAATAGACATTTCTCCATAGAAGATACACAAATGGTGATTAAGCACATGAAAAGATGCTCAACATCATTAATCATTAAGAAAATGTAGGCCAGGTGCAGTGGCTCATGCTTGTAATCCCAGCATTTTGGGAGGCCAAGGCGGGCAGATCACTTGAGGTCAGGAGTTCAAGACCAGCCTGGCCAAGGTGGTGAAACCCTGTCTCTACTAAAAATACAAAAAAATTAGCCAGGTGTGGTGGCACACGCCTGTAATCCCATCTATTTGGGAGGCTGAGGCAGAAGAATTGCTTGGACCTGGGAGGTGGAGGTTGTAGTGAGCCAAGATCCAGCCACTGAACTCCAGCCTGAGTGACAGAGGGAGACTCCATCTCAAAAAAAA
>NW_012101255.1:3310362-3326130 GCF_000951045.1 Mandrillus leucophaeus
TGTGAGATTGCATGTGCACACCAGAGCCCTGGAAGCAGGAGGAAGCTCCTGACCACGGATTTTTGCAGCTGCCAGTATTGTTAGTGTCAAGGTGAAGTTGGGGGTTTAGAAGACAGGAGGCTTTAATGATGCTGATTTCTTCTGTTGCCCTGGGGGTGAAATGGTGAGGTGCAGTGTGCTTCTCAGAAAGCAAGAGGCCACTGCCACCCAAAATGAGGGCTCAGAAGTGAGACTGTTCCCACTTGCTGCAGGCGGGAGGACCTTGCCCATGCAACCTGAGGGGGCCTGAACAGCAGGGAAGAAAGATCCTTGGGTCCTGCCTGGGCCTCTCAAAACAGCACCAACTAAACTCTTTTGTGAGAGACTCTAGGAGAATGCTCAAAAATTAACCTGCTTCCTGAGGCTCCAATTGCAGCAAAGCCGCAGGAGGGTTTTCCTCCTGGGAATCCCAGCTTCCTACAGCCCCTGCGGGGAAGCTGAGAATAGAACAGCTCACCAGCCAATGCAGAGGCTTCCTCATCACATAAGGCCTCAGAATCATGAATTGGTTTTTAACTACGTGTCAGAAGAAAACTGAGCAGGAAGGCTCATTGCTTCCCCAGTAGCAGCAGAATTAATTCATTCTCAAGATGTGCTTCCATCCAGGACAGAGAACCTCTGAGCTCCTGTTAATTTTTTTTTTTTTGAGACAGAGTCTCACTCTGTTGCCCAGGCTGGAGTGCAGTGGCCGGATCTCAGCTCACTGCAAGCTCCGCCACCCGGGTTCACATCATTCTCCTGCCTCAGCCTCCCGAGTAGCTGGGACTACAGGTGCCCGCCACCTCACCCGGCTAATTTTTTTTTTTGTATTTCTTAGTAGAGACGGGGTTTCACCGTGTTAGCCAGGATGGTCTCGATCTCCCGACCTCATGATCCACCCGTCTAGGCCTCCCAAAGTGCTGGGATTACAGGCTTGAGCCACCGCGCCTGGCCGAGCTCCTGTTAATTTGAATTCTGAATCTGAGTGTTAGTTCCTGCCTGAGAGAATCTGGGGGATAATGCAGCTTCTGAGCTCAGTTTCTGGTGTGGATTGTTCTGGGAGGTTTACAATATATAAGAGCTCTGTGCTGGTTCCCATTCATCATGAATCACCTCTGCTCCCTATTTCCAGACTCTTTCTTTTGTAGCTACTTACAAGAGAACCCTTCTGCTTTAAGCCGGGAATGAGAAGGGCCCTATTTCATTAAATTCATTAATCAGACACAGACAACTCTCATAGCATCTGTCTGTCCAGAAAGCAAGATGAGTAGCGTGTTGAAACTTCACTGGGCACTACTTTCATGGCCCAGCAGCAATCCTTTCCCCAGCAGATGGGAATATCAGAGTGATCTCTCTGCCCCCATTCACACCACCGAGGAAAGGGTAACTCTAAACGTGAACTAGAGTAGGACTAGGAGTTTCAGGTTTACGACAAATACAATGATCTAAAAATATTTGGTTCTATCTCCCTCCTAGAACCACAACTTGTACTCAGGGCCATTATGTTCCTCTATTCCAAAATCCACATAAAAAATTTCAACAACTTTAAAATTGAGATTTTTTTGTACATCTCTTAATATTAAGACATTGGGAAGCATCTCTTTTTCTTTCATAGCATACAAAATAATGGTGTGTCTTATATCAACAGTAGCATGGATTCAATGAGATACTACAAACAGACAAGGTAGCCATGGAGAGGACATTTCCTGAAATTTAAATGAGTGAGAAGTGCCCTGTGAAGAAATCTTAGGTTGCACATTTTGATAGGGTTATTAGATCTACAAATGGCAGAAACAGGAAAATGTTTCCAGAGTGCCAAAGACTACTGTCTTAATCAGCTTAGCTACTATTAAAAAAATACCATAGAAAGGGTGGCTTAAACAACAGACATTTATTTCTCGCAGTTCTGGAGACTGGGAAGTCCAAGATCAAAGTACCAGAAGATTTAGTTCTTGTTGAGGGCTCCCTTCCTGACTTGCAGATGATCACCTCCTTCCTGTATCCTCACACAGCAGCAAGAGAGAGGAAGCAAGTTCTTTGGCCTCTTAGTGGGCACTAAGATCAGGACACTCTCTAAAATGCAATTCATTTTGCTGCCCGTTAGTTTCTTATAAGGGCACTAATCTCTCACGCCCCTTTCTAAACCTAATTATCTCCCAAATGCCCCATCTCCAAATACCATGACACTGGGGGTTAGGGCTTCAACATATGAAATTTTGGAGGAACACAATTCCGTCTACAGCAGATACCATTACCAGTGAGATGGTCCCTCACTTGAATGGCAGTTTTCCTGTCAATTCTGGTTGGACATAGTGCATGCAATGGAGTGACTCATGTCTGTCCATCTGCTGAGGGTCATTTTTGATATGCCACAAAACACCTAACCTTGGCCCTTTTCTAGTCAATACTTTTCTGTCAGTTTTAACACGGTACCATTAGACTGCTTATCTGATTAATTATGGCTTGAAAGCATGAAGGAAAAACTTATATCTCAGGTGGAAGGTGGTATTTAAGGAAAGAAACGAAGCTTTCATTTTGGTTCAAAGAATCCATGTTATATGTGTAGGGTGGTGGAGGGGACCAGGGTCATTCCTCGTCGGGGAAGGTTGTGTTCAGCATCAAGTGTGATATGAAGCAAGAATGTGATAGAGTCAAGAAAATGGGCAGCAAAATGGATTGCATTTTAGAAAGTGTCCTGATCTTAAAATACAATGGTTTTACTGGACTGTGGACAGAGAGGAACATAGAGCACAGTTCCTCACCCTTGGTACTAATGACACTTCGCAGATAATTCTTCATTGTGGGGACTGTCCTGCACCTTCTAGGATCCCTGGCCTCTGTCCACTAGGAGACTTTACCCTCCCCACCATTCAGGTCATGACCATCAAGAATGTCTCCAGACATCACCTAATGTTCTCTGGGAGGCAAAATCCCCGCCCCTGCCCCCTGCCACGCCAAGTTAAAAACCATTGATATAAACTGTTCTATTCAATTTTTAGAATCACATTTTAAAAAGGTAACAACCAAGTTAGAAAAATATCCCCTGAAAAGGGCAATGATTACATTAAAGCATTTATTGAACCTGTACAACATGTAAAGCGTATGTTATTAAGTAGAATTTAAAAGCAAGGTCCTTGGACCTCATGTGTCCATTAAATGCTCCTCATTCAACACAGGATTCCATAATAATCTTCAATTATTTGAAGAGTTCTTGACTGATGGTGGACTAGACCAAGTGTGTAGAAGTTACAGGAGACAGACTTCATGATACAGTGCAAAAGCTTTTAGTTGCTTTTTTTTTTTTTTAATAAATACTATTATATTAGTGTACTAAGTAAAAAGTCAGAGCTTCTCCCTTTTTCCCAAACTCACTCAGCAGGTGCAACCACAGGTTATAGTTTGGGAGGTTTTCCAGATCCTTTCAGGCAAAATATATTCATGTTGAAATGGTGGCAAATGTCCTTCCTTCCCCTGCTTCTTAAGCATCTACTGAACCAGCCAACTGCTTGCTTCTCTCCTGCGTCTCCCCTTTCTCACCTCCCACTTTGTGGAGAGTCTTTCTGCCACACTGATTCTAAGACTTATTTTTTTTTTATTGTGAAAATTTTCTGACTTCCACAAAAGCATAGAGAATAGTTAAAAAGAAAAATCACACAACTTCTCACTATCCAGATTTAACAACTGTCAAGATTTTGCCACATATATTTCATTTATCCCTTTTATTCTCCAAAGTATTTGAAAACAGATCCCAAACGTCATGTTATTTCACATCCACATACTTCAGTATGTTTCTCAGAAATATATATAACTCTTAGATTCTTACCCTGTAAAATCAGAGGATGGACAATGGAGGGTGGAGCTGAAGAAACTGGAGGAGGAGGAGCAGGAAGGGAATGGGGAGGAGGCTGGGAAAGGGAGGAGAACAGGGATTGTCAACATCTGCATGGTCAGCAGCTGGGAGAGAATGACTCAGAGCTCCTGGGTTGGGGATGAGAGCAGGATTTGGGGTGAGCTACTGAAAGGCTGGGGGACTCCGAGGTTCATTAAAACAGAGAGGAGAGACAACAGGATACTAGAAAGATTATTCAGAATTATATTTGATCATGCTTAGGTTCTTTCAAAAGACTCAAAGACTGAATTTTAAAACTCTCATTTAAAAATATTGGAATGTTAAAAATATTACCCTACTCTCAGTTTAAACCATGTGGGACTTGGCTCCAATAAGGTGCATGTACCTTAAATGCATTAGTTTAACTTATAAAGAAAATTAAACATGTTAGTTTATCTTATGAAGAATATGGGACCCATAGTGTGCACTCAGTATTGCAGACATCTTAGAAGGAGTGTTCTTCTACAGATCCCCTTACAGTGGTCCAGGCTCCACGCTAAGTGGACTATCTATTTGGTTTAAATTCACAACAACCTTATGATATAGGTACTATTATTATCCCCCTTTTACAGATGGGGAAACTATGGCTTGGGGAGGTTTCAATGTCTTGTCCAAGATCACTGCTTTTGGAGGCACAGCCAGCTTCTAAACCCATCATCTCACAGTAAAGTGCGGCTGTCAACCATTCTGTCACAGGAACTGTGCCATGGGCGGGATGCCCATCTGACAGTGACATGGAGATTCCCATGGCTCTGTACTGCTGGAAATGCCACATTCCTTTTTTGGGGTCCCAAAAAAGGACCTGTCTTTATAAATTCCTGTAAAAATTCAGACTCTCCTTGGGAGGGTAAAACTAGCAAGGTGAACTCATTGCTTATGAATGAGCTGGAAGAGAATGAAGTGATTAGAAGTAGGAACTCAGACAAACCTGGTATCAAATCCTGCCCCTGCCCTTAAAAGCTCTGGGACCTTGGGCGAATGGCTAACTTCTCCAGGTCTCTTACATTATTCCCAGGGCTGGAGGCAGGTAAGGATGAGGGAAGATGGAATTGTTTATAAGTACTAAGAGGAGAACACATTCCTCTTTGAAAGATACTGAAAGGCAGCAGTATCAACAATAAGTTTCCCGGTGGGGCTACTGGTGTTGGCCTTTTGTTCTCCATATATTGGAGGCTTTGAGGAGGCTTCTTCAGTCTGTGTCCAATAAAGGCTAAGTCATGGTTCCTGAGGAATGTCCCTGCTATTGATGTCACTTTTGGGGCTAAATTTTGCACCATTGTCCAACATTGTAAAACACAGCCAGGGCCCTCTGCAGTGCATATGCAGAGACCAACCGTAGAGGCAGGACTGTCAATGCTGGACAGAGGACCAGCACTGGGCAAACTGGGATGCATTAGTCATCCTTCTTGACAGCTCCTGGGGTGATCTTCACAAAGTTGCCTATGTCAACGGGACACAGTTTGTGTAACTACATACCAGTTCTGAGAAGGGTCATTAAAAAAAAAATCCTTCTGGTTAAAGTTGAAATTATTACAGTTTGTATCCTTGGTGATTAACTTGAAATGTTTCCCCTCATGAGAAAAGGCTACAGAAATAAATAACAAAGTTATTTAGTCTCTATTTGGAGAAAAGGTTAATCGTTTTTGTCTCTAAAATAAATAACAAAATTACTTGATCTCCATTTGGAGAATGAGGCTATTTTCTCCCTCTCAACCTCTTTTTTCCTCAACTGTTTTATTCCCTCAATATTTTCACACAAAAGGAAAAGGTGAAACAGTAAAAACCCATATATCCTCCACCTAGTTTTCAATAATTGTTCACATATTGCTATAGTTGCATTATCTCTCTCTTTCCCCCTATATATGTCAAATTTGTTCACTCTCCTTCTCTCCATATGTGTGCAAATGTGCCATATTCGAGTTCTTTCTTTCTACATTCTTGAAAATATTTATATATATATTTTCTCGTTGATTTGAAAGTAAGCTGCAGACATGACACTTCACCCCTAAATGCTTAAGCACACTGCTCCTAAGAGGAATGAGGGCATTCATTCAAATGCCATAATTGTACTTAAGAAAATTAACAATTTCATATAGTTATCTAACATTATTTTTCCCAGTTGTATCCGAGTCAATGCCTTTTATAGAAAAAAGTCACATTGTTGTCACTCAATAATGGATTTAATTTTTGCCTATTCCCTTTTAGTCTTTATCTTTTTGAATGCTGCTTCACACAATAGCCCCAAAACAACTTGTCGATAAAGCTTGAGTTTGTTGCTTACTATGGTAAAAGAGAATGCTACCTTGGCCAGGCACAGTGGCTCACGCTTGTAATTCCAGCACTCTGGGAGGCTGAGGTGGGTGGATCGCTTGAGACCATGAGATTTAAATCAGCCTAGCCAATATGGTGTAACCCTGTCTCTACTAAAAATTAAAAAATCAGCCAGGTGTAGTGGCATGCACCTGTAATTCCAGGTGCTTGGGAGGCTGAGGCACGAGAATCACTTGATCCCAGGAGGCAGAGGTTGCAGTGAACCAAGATTGAGCCACTGCACTCCAGCCTGGGCAACAGAGTGAGACTCTGTCTCAAAACAAATAAACAAAAAGAAAAACAAAAAAGAATGCTACCTTGACAGAGCCTGATGGTGTCTCAGAGTAGGAAAGGCAGTTGGGACATTTATTGAGATTTTGAAGTCAGTTTAAGGTGGGTCTTTCAATGTGAAGTGGGGAATTAGAGCAAAATTAGTTTGTAATCTGTACTTCCTGTATAAATACACTATGCTCAGTAGCCTCAGGATGAAAAGTGTTGTTTCTCTAGATGTTGGCGATAACTCAAGAAGTTAAACTAGGCCTGGCATACCACTGGTCATGTGGATCTGCCCTCCCTCCTTGTAAAGAGAAAGAAAATGGGAGGAGGAGGAAGATGAGGAAGAGGGAGGAGGAGGAGGATGAGAAGGACGAGGAGGATGAGGAGGAGGAGGACTAACCCAACACAAGCCTCCTGGGTCACATCCACCAGCACTGAACTAAGAAGATGCAGATGGTACAGAAATTGCGTTATCTCCCTTTGGTTCTTTGAAGAGTTTCATATGGATAGCACATGATGCAGCTCACAACATCCATGGGAATATTTGGTAGAATTTGTAATAAGATATGTGAAACTGTGTTCAGGATTGGCTGCAAGGAACTAACAGCCATTGGTGTCATTTAGAATTGCATCTGGCTGCTACTAATCAAAACCCTAGTGACCCTAGCAAATTAGAAGTCTGTTTTTCTGCACTTAACATAACAGGTAGAAGGTGACAGTCTTGGGTTCACAAGAAAGCTTTACCTTGTTGCCAGGGGCCTAGCTCCTTTTGTTCTTCTGCTCCATCATCCTTAGCACTGGCTTCACTCCTCATGGTTGCCATATGATCACAAGTGGATGCTGGAACTCCAGCAATCATGCCTGCTTTCCACATAATGAGAAGGAAAGAGAAAGGGCAAAACAGCATGCCTTCTAACTTAGTCTACCCTTTTTAAGAAACTTCTTGGAAATTCCAGTGACTTCCAATTTTGTGGTCTTTTTACCTGCTCTGAATAAAACTGGGTTTCAACTAGTAGGAAGAAGGGGAGAATAAAGATTGGAGAAACAACTGATAGCAGTTGCCAAATCATTCAAACCAGTGTATGTCAAACAGGAAGGATACATGGGAGCCCCAGGGAAACAGGACAAGAAGTACAGGTCATGCGTCATGGGAAGCAAGAACTAGGAACTAGAGGCTATTGGAAACCCAGGTGGCCACTCTGGGAAGTCTCCTTCTCGGGTTGTGTGGTTTCTCTTCTGTTCTTCACTCAGCACACTCACCTCCTACTTTTCTTTTTCTCCATCTGACTCTTTCCTTCTCTTTGCACAAGGTAAAAAATGGTCACTTTGCATACTAAATTCACATATTCTCTGCTCAACGAAACTGGTACATATAGGGCTTCTCTGAATTCTGACCCCCAACCTTCCAATAAGGAGAATCTGATTACCTCACTTTGGTGAGGACTTAATGCTGGTCTGACTCTCTGTGGTCAAAGAGCCACTATGTACAAATCTGTCTGCTAGTTTCGTGTGGGCATGCACTGGGGTAAGAGGAGTAATTCTCGAAGGAGCACTCCTCAGCCAGAATGGAGGCTCTCTTCTTTTAACAGTCATAATAGAGTGAAATGAACTTCTCTTTACAAAAACATAGATAACCAGGAAGTTAAAATTTAAAAAAAAGTTCTCCCTGACAATTAGGAAATCCTTGAGGCCCTGCCAGACCCTCCACATGCCATCCAAACCTCCGCATCAATGAAAGGGTAGGTTAACTCCCATATCATCCTTACGTGCTTTCTGTATCACTTTGAATCTTAAAAACAAAAACAAAAACAAAAAACAAACAAAAAAACCCTTGTTATTTATTTCTGAGCTGGGTGGGAATGCCCAGCTAACCAGAATATCCCATTCTCCTTTCTCTGGACTGCCAAATAAACAGGGGTTTACTGTCTTGCCTGGAGTCTGGAATGGTTTTTGGTCAAATAGGCTCCACATTTCCATGAGTTTTAAGATGCTGAATATCAGCCAGCTTCACCCCACCAAGTGTAATTGTTGACAGCTGTGTCTTGAAAAGGGTTTCTTTTGTGTTCATCCTGCTGAGTGAGCCGAATTGCTTCATTAACATTTAGGCCATGTTACACGTTCAAGTGCTTGTGAGGTATTTGGATTTCAGATGAGTTTTTTTTTTTTTTTTTTTTTTTATTCTTGTTCCAAACTTGACAAGCATCCATTTTTGTAATGAGTTTTTGTATATATGGGTGCTATTGAAATTTTTGCATCTTTGTTCATTTGTCATGCAAAGATATACAGCAATGATTGTTATGCTTTGACCTAGTTATTAAGGCCTTTTATATTTGTGAAGAGCAAATTTCAAATTATTCCTTAGAGTAACTATGACTGTTGGTGCTTCCCCGCCCAAGAAGACAATGTCAGTTCCAAGGGGTACTTGGTGGGGGAAGAGGAGGTGCTCCCCTCTAAAAGAACTTCTATAGGCTTCCCTAAGCCATCCCCAGTGAACATACAATTAAGCAAAAAAACGCATTTTCCATGAAAATTCAACTTCAAGATAAGCCCCCTTTCTTACCCTTACAGCGAGATTTATGCTCTGAACCATTTCTCTGCAGGAACTCAGCAAGCAGGAACTAAGCAGCAAACAGCCACTGCTCAGCTTGAGGTCCCAGGACAGGAAGAATTCCTGCAGCAGACACTAATTGCCTAGGTAACAGCCATTCTTCCTTTTTAACAGAATCCCAGTTACCATGCAGATGACGATGTGCTGTGCTAAAAGTACCTGTCTTCTCAGACTCCTTTGCAGCTGGAGGTGGCCCTTGTGACCCAAATCTTGCCAGTGAAATGTAAGGGAAAGTCAGGGTTGACTGAAACCTCTTGAAAAGCTTTTCAAAAGAAGCACTGCCTTGCCCTTCCCTCTTTTCACTGTCTTCAACACTACTGCCTGGCTACAGGCAGGGTAGTCATCCCCTGAGGATGTAGGCAGGAAGATAGAAGGAGATCGAGTCTCTGGGGGTAGTGTGGGGAAGCTGTACGAATTCTAGGCTGCCCAGCTCTGGAGGTCTGTTATCTGGTTAAGCCATTAAACAGGGTTTTCTGTTATTTGCAGCCAAACACATTATTAATTGAGACCTTCCATAAGGGCATAGACTTTTGTTTGTTTGTTTTTGTTTTGTTGTTGTTGGGGCCTATTCTGGTTATCTGTTAACTACATAACAAATTACTCCAAAACTTACAGCCGCAGGCAGCAATCATTTCACCATATCTCTTGGTTTGGTGGCTCAGGAATTCAGGCGGTGTCCGTGGGCAAGTTTTCTGCTCCCTCTGTCATTGACTGAGATCACTGGGTGGTATTCAGCTGGTGAATGGGCTGGTCTGGAAGGTCCGAGACAGCTTTACTCACATGTCTGGTGCCTTGGCAGGGAAGCCTACGAAACATGGCTCAGTGGAGTCTGTCAACTGGAGCACTGACACGTGGCTTCTCTGGCACGATGGTCTTAGGCTGGTCAGATGTTACCTGGTAGCTCAGGGTACCCAGAGAGAAAGAGTTCCAAAGGGATAGAAATTTCCAGTTTCTCAAACCTCAGTCTGGAAATAGGTACTGCATTACTTCTGCTGTATTGTATTGGCCAAAGCAGTTACAGGGCCTATCTAGGTTCTAGGGCAAGGAAACTTAGATCTACTCTTGATGGGAGTATTGTCAAAGAATTTGTGGCCCTCGTTAATCCACCACAGGGACAATGGGTTACAAAGTTACTTTGACAAAGTTTGATCTACAGGCCTATAATAGACAGCTCTTCCTCTGAGAGTAGACCTTGTATTCAAGTCTCTATGATTCTTTCAGGTAAACAGATGGTCTACGTAGTGCCAGGCACTAGTCTAGGCACTGGGAATGGAAATGACAAATGTAACCAGGAAGGTCCTCTTGTGTTAAGTTTGAGGTTGTAGCAGAGGGAAAAATGGCCTCCCTTCACCTTTTCAGGTTCTTTGACCAGGCTATGCATTAATGTAAGACATATTAACAGGAGGAAAAAAACATATTTAATTACGTGTATAAGCACAAGAGTCCCCCACAATATGAGACTCAAAGAACGGCCAGGTGATTGAAGCTTGCATAGCATCCTGAGCTATGGAAAGGAATAAAGACTGGGGACATCTGGGGTGATGGAGACAAGTTATTGGGGTCATGGGAGGCGGTGAGTGGAGGAAATGTATGGTAAATAAAGATTGTCTTGTTACACAGACAAGATGTTTCTCAGGGAAAAAGTTGTCTTTAAAAGCAGCCTTCTTCCTGATGCAGATACTTTTACTAATGTAGGTTTCCTTTATTGATAAACATTTCTATTATAAAAGGGCAGCTTTTCAGAGCTATTCCGTGTCTGGTGTCTCTCAGGATAACTAGCTCAAAATAGGTCTTAAAAGTATATTTTTGGGTGGCATATTCTGGTCTCCTCTGGTCATATTTTGGGGTAATATGTCCAGAGTCCTGATAAAATTGTTACCAGACACACAAGAGGAGATTACTATGAAAAGAAATATTTGAAAATATATGGTGACCTAAGGTGGTGGCTAGGATGGTATGACCATCATACAGATTCAGCTTGGATCTGTATGACCATGAGAAAATCCACTAATACCTTCAGGCTTCAGTTTCATTATCAGTAAAATGAAGGGACTGGGTCTTATCATCTCTGAGGTCTCTTCCGTTGTAAAGTTTTATAGGTCTGGGCAATCACTATTTATGATTATGAAAAGAGCTGGAGTTATGATTTCTTTTCTTAACTCTTAAAAATAACAGGCTTTTTCTGTAGTCAGATTCCACTGCACTTTTCTTCCACAGACATAGTTCATTTATAGAGCAGACCTCAGAAGAACTCTGGTTAAAGGCAATATTTTTGTGAAAATTAAATCTTCCCAGCTAATTTGATTTCCCTGACTTTCCCTGAGAACTTCTTCTTTCTAAACTTTCCCTGCTGTTCTCTTTTTAAGATTATAATATAAAAAAATGTTTCCATTCATATTAGAACATGACAAGCAGACTCAGTATGGCCAAACGTTCCAGGGTTCATTGGGTTCCTGAACCACATGGGAATCTGAGGCGTATTAATAACAAAGTGAGTGAGGGAGAGTTTCAAAGAGAGTAACTTGGGGTTCAGTTAAAAAAGGGGACCCTACATAATCAACAGATGAATGCCTAGAAGTGTAATATTGAACTTAGTGGTGGAAGGACCTCCATGATTACTTCTTTTGAGGAATTTATTCATTTCTTGTCACCTCAAAGATTTGTAGTAAAACAATACAATTTAATCCCACAAAAATTTGGGAATGTGAATTCATTAAACATCTCAGTGATTCAGAGCACTTTGGTAAGTTTTGGGGATTCGAGAGGGGAAAAAAATCTGGGTTTCTGAGGAGTGAAACTATGTATGACTTTTGCTGTGACTTCCTGCAGTATTCTGGGCAAATGTATTAATTATTTTATAATTATATTATGGATAAACAGTATTTGGGCATCTAAAAGAGAAAAGCATCTGTAGTACACTTTTTCTATTTTATCTTAATACAGTTTATTACTACGTAGGATTTGTAATTTGTTTTGCAAAATAAATACTACAAGACCTTATAACTCTCTCCTTGGGATGCATTCCAGGAGACAGCCTTATAAAAGTAAGCCTACTTCATACAGGGTTTTTTTGATATAGCAGTAACTAGTATCCTCTGGATTGATTGTCCCTAGAAAGATCCAAAGTACACAAAATGACATTTTATAATAAACAGTGTTATATTACATGGAAGATTCACCAAATAATAATGATGTAATAATATTTATCAATGACTACATGCAAACAGTATATCCAACACTGTGCTAAAAGCTTCTCCAGATATAGTTTTTAATCCCCACAGTAGTACTGGAAGGTCTTACTGTCTCCATCTAAAGAGACTGAGGTTCAGGGAGGTAGTCTTTACTTTGGTGAGTGATGAGGCTGTAATTCTAATACAGTCCTGTCTGTTGCCAAAACCCAAGATTTTTCCACTTTTGTCTTTATCCAAATATTTCTTTGTGGGTAATGCAAATATTGTTAGAACACCATAGAAATTTAAAAACAAACAATTTGTATTCTGTTTTCTTGGTAACAAAAGACAAGACAATTAGGCAGCAATTACATGGTTGAAACAGGATATTTTTTCTGTTAAGATTTATGTGGTAAATAAATACCCATTATCAGATATTTCTGGATTCAATGGAGCTATTTTTCACCTCAACAAATGCTATTCAGAGATTTATGAAAACCACAGCAGAGACTAGCTATGTCTGTCTGGTGGGTAAGAAGTTAAAATGCCCTATAATTTTATTGAGTACTGCCTTTTTGGATCCTTTAATTTTTCAATGTATAGTACCCCGCTCCCCACTTTCCCCCTACTTTGCCTTTTGAGTATATTCTTCACTTCCAAATCTCTTCTTTGTTATCCTCAAACTTTCTTATTGCCCCAGGGCCACCCCTCCTGCTCTTTACTTGCAGACACCTCCTCTTTAAGTTTGTCTGACTGACAACCCCCGCCAAATACCTTGAAGAAAATACCACTGTCAGGAATGGTTGCACACAATACTTCTTGTGCTAGGCCAAATTCTTGATTTTCCTCCCTCCTTTGCCAGACAGCTGTGTAGATACTTCATTTCAATTCAGGGTCTCTGATATCAAGTTGTGAAGAATAGGTAGTCCAAAATGTAGTTTTTTAAAAACTATAGTTCAATTTAGAAAGAATTGACATTTTTACTTTGTTGATCTTTCAATCCATGAACATAGTACATCCTTCCATTCTTAAATTTTTAATTGCTTTCACCAGCATTTTGCATTTTTAGCATGCAAGTCTAGTACATATTTTATTAGGTTTATATCTAAGTATTTTTTCAGTGATTATAAATGGTATTGTATTTTAAATTTTGATTTCTAGGTATTCATTAAAGCATACAGAAATACAAATGACTCTTGCATTTTGATCTTGTATCCTGTGACTTGTCCAACTCACTTGCTAGTTCCAGGAGTTGTTTTGTATATTTCAAAACACAGAGCTTTAAAAATTTAAATTGTATATGCTTTCTCTTTCATATTCATTCTTATCAATATGAATTTAAATCCAGAGAGTACACTAAATAGGAACATAATCCATGGGGCTACCTGGCATGCAGCTTTCCCTTAAAAAGTGTTACTAGCAAGTAGATACAGAATCCTATATTTTCATCAGTGCACATAATACAAATTTACTCTTTTATAGCAAATGATGTTTCAACTGATGACTTTCTGACTTTATGATAGTCCAAAAATGATTCACATTCAGTATGCTCCTTGACTTACGATGGATTTATCTGGATGTAACCCAATCGTAAACTGAGGAGCATTTGTATTTCCTAAACCTTATGCGTACTAACCAAAATGAGTGACTGAAACGAGTCTTAGTCAATTGAGATTTATTGAGCCAGAGCTTAAGGGTGTGTCTGGGAGAAACACAAGACACGGAAGACCTCTGTGGCTTTTGTTTCTCTGAAGAGGTTTTCAGGAGGCTTAGTGTTTACATATTTTCTTAAAGGGGAAAAGGCATGTAGGAAGAGGTGGGGAGATAGAAGAATGATTCATCTTGTCTTTGTTTTGTACCTGAGAAGATAAGCATTATCAGTGTGAAATCTAATAGACTTTAATTTTAGGAGCTAGATTTAGATTGCAGATCTATACAACTGACATGTCCTTGTTTTATGGTAGGATTACATCTTGAAAGGTTTTGAAGCCAGCAAATAACAATTTGTAAGGGCAGTCTAGGCCTACAGCATTTTGCCTTTCTGTGGGGGTCTGGCTAACGTATAATGCTTTGACACAAGGTTGTAAAATAACAGCTATGCATTCAGAAAAAGATGGCAATGTTGCATGACTCAGTCTCCAGGCTTAACTTTCTCTTTAGCATAATGAGTTTGGGGTCTTCAGATTCTGATTTTCCTTTATATGCATAACACCCAAAATATATATACTTAAAGCCAACTCTCCCTTGCCTAATTTGTTGTTTTTGTTCTCCCATATGCATTAGTTATAAATACCAAAAGAACACATGGAAATCTACATCTATATCCAATAAAAGATTAATGGTTCCTGTATCAAATAAAATTGTTGATAGTAAGCTGTATTTTGCTCATTCAAATAAACATTACGTCAGCTGCGAGTTAATCAGTAGGCGGGAAAGATGAGACCATTCCAGGGAGAGCAGACCATATCGTATAACTAGATTTTCTTTAGGCACACCTCCAACTAAATGCTTTCTATGTAAGAGAAAAATACCCTGAATACTTTTGTTCTATTATATAAATTGGGTGATACTGGGTAGATCATGGAAGGGAGTGTATTCAGATCTACTGGTAGACCCTGAGACCTTAAAACCCGTCCAGATAAGGGTCAGTCTCATTAAACCAGAAGTGGTCTTCTTGGAATCCCACTATATTGGAGTGTGGTAATTTCCAAGTGCATCAAACTTTGTATTAGTGGTGAGGAAAAATTAATCATGTTTTTATTTAATATGCTATACCCAAAGTATATTATTTGTTTTAGGGCATTTATCCTTATTACATCAGAGAGCCTATTAGCTCAACAATGGAAAGAAAATGAAAATTCAGAAAGGAGAAGTGTTTGCCTTGGGATTTTTATTGATTTAAAAGATGTAGGCCTAGAGGTGGAGCAGTACTTTTGTTAACTTTGAGGAGCAAGGGGCTAAAAGTTGGAGTAAACGGGTTGTCAAGACAGGGCCTGGGTGAATATTCACATTTTGATTTGGTACCAAAAAGACTATACCTTGGAACTAAGAGTGAGCCTGAAATAAAGTATCACTCATAGACCTCTTGCAGGCTTCACACAAATAGTTCAGTGTTGCTAGGATCTCAGATGCTTGGCAGAGCAAGCCAAAATGCTCTCTGAAAAAAATATAATATCACTTTGGTCTCAAATAATTTTAATAAATAATTTTCCAAATGCAATGTCTGGCACACAAACAAAGAAAACTGGGCATACAAGAAGGTAGAACAATATAAACAATAATCAGTAAAAATAATGGCAATGGAAAGAGACTTGTGGAAGCTCCAGATATTGGAGTTATCAGATACTGACATTAAATATACTGATGGGATATGGTGGCTAACATCTGTAATCCCAGCACTTTGTGAGGTCTAGGTGGGAGGATCACTTGACATAGGAGTTTGACATCAAGATCAACCTGGGTGACATAATGAGATCCTGTCACAAAAAAAAAAAAAA